>NW_025335349.1:6579172-6612360 GCF_004798865.1 Varanus komodoensis | reverse complement strand
TTTTGCCAACCTAAGCCAGTTTCCATGTTACATACCAATATAGACAACATCTCTGTTTAGAAGTGGAAAGCAAAATATATTTTTTTACCCAGTCATATAAAACATGTTTGGCTCTAATTCACTGGTCAAATTTGCAGAATACCGAAAATACAGAACTAATTTAGGTTTAAAGGCCTTTCTACTAATAAATCAGTGCACATGCTATTTGTGTTCTAACAAATGCAAAACTCAGTCAGCTGTGAATTGATATGAATCCATCTATAATGTATTACAATTTCTGAATCAAGAGAGAAATGTGATAAATGTAATTTCCATACTCATGTAGAACAGATGTCTCACTTCAATTAATACCATATTCATTAGTGGAAGCTTCAACAGCATAGCTGTGGTAAATTACAGTTTCTCAAAACACTTCTATTTTATGTAGCTGGGCAGCTAAAATGAGATTTAGAGTATCAAAATAGGAGGAACATTAACGCCTTTTATTTGGAATCCTCTACCAATACTTAAGGAAGGCATACAAAGTTGCAAGATGATACAGGACATAAATACATACAGAGGTATTGTCATGAGTACATTCCTTTATTTTGATTGGATATGGTGTTTCTTTAATGCTCTTTGATATGTCCCTCTCTTTCTGTTAGCAAATAATGCTGCCACCAGGAATTTAATTTGACTCTTATTTATTCACTTGTCCCTCAATATTGTGCCCAAGCTATAAGGATCCTTCATTGGACTATGAAGTCCTGAGGATGAGATGCTGATATTCAAATAGCCTATGGCACTGAGTTAACAACAACAACTTTATTTTTATCAGAAGCATTTTGGTTTAAAGATGTTCAGTACCTTATTTCCTTAGAGAGCAGACAATGTGTAATAACAACTTCTGACTGAGGTATCTCAATCTTTCTCTCCACAAACACTCCTCACACAGAGATCCTCCTGCACTCAGGTTTCAGTCAGCTTCTCTCTCACACACTCTTATAACACTTGACAATATGAGGTTTTGACTCTCCCTAGGCACTAATATATGGGACTGCAGGTGGCGCAGTGGTTTAAACTTTGCTGCTGGGCTGGTTGATTGAAAGGTTGCCGGTTCGAATCTGCACAACAGGGTGAGTTCCTGTTGCTTGGTCCCAGTTCCTGCCAACCTTGCAGTTTAAAAGCATGCAAATGCAAGTAGATAAACAGGTACCACTTCGGTGGGAAGGTAACAGCATTCCGTGCACCTCGGTGTTCAGTCATGCCGGCCACATGACCACGGAGACTGTCTGCGGACAAACGCTAGCTCCCTCGGCTAGGAAACGGAGATGAGCACCACCCCCTAGAGTCAGGCATGACTGGACTTAATGTCAAGGGGAAACCTTTACCTTTACTTAGGCACTAATATGTCCTTCAAGTATTCTACTTCCTTCCCTTTGTCCTTACAAATCCTAAATGCCTTCCACAGCACTATCTAGGATTCTAAAGAGAAGGCTGTCTCTTTAAAGTCTGCAGATTTGCTGACTGATTCCACCTAACTGTAACTGCTGACAGAGCACAACTTGACTGTTACCTTCCACCTGACTGAAAAGTATCTGTTTCTGTGTCCTCACACACTTCCAAGCTCCTCCCACACACTCTCAGTCACCAACCAACCACCTCACTCACTCATCCCCCTCTTTTACCCCCCCCCCACTCTTCTGACACCTAAAGGAACACAGTCCCAGAACACTTTAAACCATTATATCTATTTAGGTCAGGATCTACATACAACAATTTTTCCCCTGCCCCAGCAATTTAAATCCAGAAAACAGGATTTTAAACCAGTGTTTGAAAGCAATGCAGAAAAAAATGCAACTCGCTGTAGACCAATTACTAAATATCCATTTCAGATTCCATCCTTAAACCATCAAGTAACTTTGGCAAATTGTGGCCTACTGGGTTGAACTGCTCAAACTGTTTCTGCTGTCAATAGTTCAGACCAATTCGAGTAGCAGTCTAATGTTACCATATCATGTAGAGTGAAGTACAAGCCTTCAGCATCATAAAAGCAATAGAAACAATTCTGAGCTCTCCAGACTCTAAAATTTGTTTCAGAGATCATAAAACTAGTGTTCCATAGACTAGCATATACAGTGCCCTACCACCAACCAATTACGTGATTTTAAAAGTATCTAATTTGGACAGATGGATTACACTGGGGATGCTAACTAAGCAATAAAAGCAGTCTGAAGGGTTATTTTCCCCTACTTTAGTAATCTTGTTACAAGCATGTCGTAAGATAAAATAGCACAACATTTGCCTGAAGAGCAGCAGCATGCATCACAGTGATGAAGAAAATCAACAAAGTTTTCCTGATGCACAAATGGTTAACTTTGCCAACAGTCCAGAAAGTTCATGTGTCTTGCATTTATCAGAATGAAATTAAGTCTAACATAGTTAATCTACTTACCTGCTCAACTTGTTTGTAATGTAATACATCTATTAGACATGGAGTTATAGGAAAGAAAAATAAAATTTTACTTTTAAATTGAAGGAGTTACTTTCAGGGAAGGCAGGGAAGATTTAAGACACACAGACCAGTTTTGAACAGCAAGCTTCAGTGTTAGGCCACTTAATCCTGTCCCCATTTGGGGTTGTCATGTCATGTAAATCCAGCAAGCGTAGATTATATGCAGCTTCATCATGGGTTCATCATGTGAACAGCTGACTGCAGCATGTATCACTGCTGAGCATATTCTATATGCTTACATACTTCTTGAACTGAAGCTAAGCCTCAACAACCATTTCAGGGGCTGGAGATGAGAGAGAGAGAGGTAGTATCTAAAGCAGGGGTCCTCAAACTTTTTCAAAAGGGGGCCAGTTGAAAGGTGCCGGTGGTGGGCATGGGCCGCCAAGGTGGTGCCGGTGGGGGGGGGGGAGGGCCGGGGGGGGGGGGGGGTGCATGCGGCAAGATGGGAGCAGGGGGGCGCACGGGACGAGGCGCTGGCTTGCTCGCAAGGAGATCGTTTTCTCTGAGCGAGTCCAAAACAATCTCCTTGCGAAAAGCCATGTGCACGGTGAGTGCAAAACCTCTGGGGTGGGCCAGTTTAATGGGCATGGTGGGCCGGATCTGGCCCCCTTTGCGGACCTATGATCTAAAGCAAACTCTCTCCAGCACTGTGTTTACCAGTTCTTACAGTATTTTAAAATTAATACCATACAGCTGGACAACTTCTACTATAATATTAGGCTATTAAATTGGAAGAAAACTGTTAGTAATTAGAGCTAAATAAACCTGGAAATGCCATCCTGCCAACCACTACAGTTGTGTAATTAGTTCTCAGGTTGAATTTACTAGGATGCAATTATTCCAGGCAATATAAATGACCATGGCATCTGTCAAAGAAATACATAATGGATCTTGCTACAGAGAGTTTTCTAAAGGAAAAGGGGCAAAGAAAAGAATACTTGTAAGTATTTGCAGAAGCAGCTAGTGAAACAACAAGAGCTAGTTCAGCTAGGTTAACAGTGAGTTCCATTCCTGGGACTGTCTTTAAATCAAATTTGTATGTGTCAGACCACACATATAAAAAGCATATAAAACACTTAAGAAACATTTCCATATAGACTAAAACATCTTAAACACAACACAGCATTTTATTAATGATAATACAGTAATACAAAGTGACTACAGGTACTAAAGGAAGAGTGAATCCTATTGTTGAATCACTAAAGCCTAATGCTTTTCCAATGACATCTCACCTTTCTCTGATCACCTCATTATTTCCATGTTAGTTTCAATTGTGATTGTTTTTCTTTAATATATCACCTGCACCTACATTAGATTTATGATTTATAGGCAGGTTACAAAACAAATACAGTGCAAAGTTACAAAATGTAACACTAACTCCAGATGATCCGAAATATACTGGCTTAGATATACTAGTTTTTTATGAGCATGAAAAACTACTGTAGTTCCACTGTTGCCATAGAAATGGTTCCAACTTTGCTGTTCCCCACTTTCCCCCTCCTCATTCCCTTTCCCTGCTTCCTTTCTTTCTTCTCCCCGTCACCTGGTGCCTACTTGCTGCTCAAGGCTGAGGCAGGACTTCCGGATTTGCTTGTTTGTAAATAGGGGCTGTTCTTAACGTGGACATTTGTAACTGGAGGACTGGGTACACTGCTGTGCTAGGGTACACTCAACAATCATTTCATCTCCTCACAGTTCAGCATGCCCTTGCGGCTAACACCACAGGAGATTTTTAAAGCATCTTGTAAGAGGTGTTCATTGATCCAAGACAGCCTACACAGTGGAAGAGCAACATTTAAGGTGCATTCAAAATATAAATAGATTGTGCCTAAGACTAGGGAAGCCAGTGTTCAGGTTGTGTCAGATGAACCTGTCTGGCAGTGCCTCTTCAAACAACTTGAATAATATTCTCTGAACTTTCCTCCACTGGGGGCAGCTTCTATATCACAAATATTTCCAGAAAATAAATAAATGTCCAAAACTTTTATATTACTAGGCTAGGCAGTGACAGACACCAAGAACAGTCAGTGTTACAGAATATTATTCAGCAGTGACAGACAAGTCATAGTTAAACCAGGCAGTTTAACAGATACAGCCAAATGATGAGCATTTGCAGACTGAAATATAGATTAATATCAGAGTAACATAGTGAAACCATTAGATTGGGAACTGCAAAAAAGAACTAACTTTACTAGAAATTTCGAGTGGGTGGTGCCGATTTTAAGCTGAAGCCATCATCATCAATCAAAGTTGGATTTTCAATCAACTTGAGTGCTAGTAACATGAGCGATTCTCTCCCTCCCTCCAAGCAGCTAATTCATAGTGGAATATTTGTTAGGGCTGTTTCATTTATTTTGAATGAAACAGTGAAGCACTGAAATCTACACATCAGATCAGATTTGGTCTCTGTGACAGCATAAGTATAATTCCCAGTGTCACCAGTGAAATGAAATGAAATAAAATAATAAAAACCCTTTCAAGCTGCAGGATAGGTCAGAGGAAAGAAAGGCTGGTTCATCACGGGAGATGGAGATCCAACCTCGGATACACCTGCCTGGCTCTCATGGAAGCCTCTAAAGAGCTTGTTTCTCCAATGTCTAAGAGGCATTGGGAGAGGCAAAAAGAGGTGGCATGTCATGGGTTGACTGGTGAGGTTATAGGAAGGATTCAAAGTCCTTCTGGTTTCCAGGCAAGATCCTGAACAGGAAGGAAATATGCATCCCCTTCCTTACAGCTTACATACATAGTTTTCCTCCCTTTCATTCTAAAAGGAAGGAAATGGTAAAAATGCCACCTGCAAAAGTCAAAAAGGGTAAAAACAAAGAAGGAGAGGAAGGAGATGTTGACAACAATAACCCCGAATAAGACTGTTCTTCTGTCTTTGGCTCTTCCCACCTGCACTGGTAGGACTGCTGTGCTAAGGTGGGGAAGAGAAGGTCAAGAATGCCAGATTAAGAGGAAAGAGGACCTAACAGTGCCTTGGGGTGTTCCTAGCTCTTAGCTTCATCAAGCATAACTCACTGTGTTGTTGTTCTGCCTTCTTCTCCTTAATATGTTTTCTACAACGAAGCAGTAAGAAAGCATTCAAGGTCATGACTATGTCCTAACCATGACCCTCATAATTTTCCATGCGTAAGGCAGGGCAATGGTGCTATAAAAGCCTCTTCTGAAAGCAACATTGATGTTTGATATAAAGCTACTGAAGGACCAGGAACAATAGAGTGCTTCAGCTTCAATTATTCATTGTGCATAATACATTAGAATACATGCTGATGATCTTCTGTTCTTTGTTTCAGAACTCCATTTTCCTGTTCTTGCCTGTTTGATGGATATAATTAATTTTTTTTGGACTACTATCTGGTTAGTCTATTAACTGGTCAAAGTTACAACTTAGGTCTGTTGGTGATAATATACCCCACAGCATGTTCTCTAACAGGCAGTTTACACTTGGTGCCTATTCATTATCTGGGAATTCTTGTCCCAAGAGATATACCATCAATAATTATGATAAATTTGTGTAAATTGATTAATGAGGTCTCATGGGACATTAACAGATGGGCATCTATACAGTTAGGTCTATGAGGCAGGGTAAAAACAATTAAAATGAATGTAATACTTCAAATGGCTTATGTTTTGTGGTATTCTCTTATTTATAGCTCATAAGTATCTTAAGTGTTTTGAGAAACTTAATATTTTGTTTCTCAAATTTTATGAGGTTCCACTCCACCATGAATATCCTGAAAAAGGGTGTAAATTTCAATCAAGGAGGGTAGATTTGAACTCCCTAACCTTTCCTTATACCATCAGGCTTACTTATTGACTTGCACTAGATTCAAGTCTTTTCCACTTAGATTAGATTCCTTTCCCTGGTCAGTTCTGGAATCTTCATTTCTGGATCCCATTCTCAAGGGGATTGCACTGGGCTCTTGCCATACCCAAATAGATAATGTGTTGTGTCCCCCACCCTCACCCTGACTGTGGCAACTGGAGAGCTGTGGTTATATATATATCTATATATTTGCTAACTGTAGTCTGTCATACTTTCACATGCAAAATTAACTTTATGGGGAAATCCAGATTTGAAAATTGGCAAGTATAAGTTCATTCGGCAGATCTGAACAAATAGCCTGAATTTTACTTTGGATCAACTTGTCAATCCAAAAAACAATTTTCTGCTTTTTTATGTTTTATGTATGAAATATAAGTTGCAAGCTATGGCTGCATGGCAATAAATGCAATTAAAACACTTGACAGAATCCAGATTTGGTGATTCAGGTCTGCCTGTGTTGTTGGAAGTATTGACTGGGGCTGAACGGGTACATTGGCCTACAGTTCATGCTTATAAATGTCTGTTAGCAGTTAATCAATATGATACACAGTATCTTAACCCAAGAATAAAATAATGAACTGGAGCATCCCATCTTGCTGAATCAATGTAGTACTTGATTATTAAATATTCTGCAGGAGCTCATGGATCTTAGGCTACACACAATTCAGCAAAAAATGTATTTTGAATATAGTGGACACACAAGTATCTTTTTGCTAAGGGTTTAATTAATTTGGTCAATTGTTGGAAATGCAGTGCTACTAAATACTTCTCTTCTTCATATTTTGGGACTGCATGAAGGCAGCTACCTTTTGGGAGGAGGTAATAATCTGGATAATTCTTGTGATGAAAAGTTCTTTAATATCCAAGGATACATGTGCTCTTTCAAATTAGCCTACCCATCTCCTGGAATTTAACACAAAGAATAAATGGATTTTCCATGCCCTTTTGACAGCTAAAATAATAATGTTACAACACTGACAAGATAAATGGCTACCTGCAATAACACAATAGGAGGAGGATTTAAAGAGACTTTCAGTTTTTGAACAGAGGTTTTTTAAGCACAAACCACAAATAGATAAACATATGGGTATTTGGAATGCCTTTGTTGAAGCCCATGCATATTTTTAAGAACAGTAGTAAGTTCTATTATGTACTAACATATAGATATATATAATTTATATGTAATTAGCACTATTGATCTTTTCTGCATTTTTCCCAAGATGTGTAATGTCTCAATTCTGTTCCTTTCCCTCTTGCTTTTTAAATGAAGTGTGTGTGTGTGTGGGGGGGGGGTTGTATTGCACAATTAAAATTAAATACTTCCATTATTCATTTTCTTTACTTACTTGGTTAAGATGTATTTATAGAAACATTTTCTACCACCTTTCAGCCATAAAATAGACCTCAGAAAGTTTACAACAGTAAAATCTCAATAGACTTAAAAACAGTTCATTAAAAGCCAGAGTAGCACAATTAAAGCAAAAGCAACAATAATAAAGACTAAACAACTAGCAGTAGAACTGTCCACCTAAAAATTGTAGGAGAGACCTGTCTAACCTCCCGTGAAAGGTGTCACACAGGTGGTGTGCTATACTAGTCAAACTTTGCCCCACATCCCCAAAACTCATATATCTCTTTTTGACAGAAGTCTGAGCTGGGCCTCTGAAGCTGCAACTGGCCAACAGGCTCACAGAAGAAGAGATAATTCTTCGGATACCCTGGTTGCAAGAGGAAACCTACAGGTAACAATCCACATCCAGAAATGAACCAGAAATGAATTAGAAACCAGTATAATTTAAATGGAGAGTGTAATTTCTACATAGAAAAGCAGAAACCATAAATTATTCTGGGTGCCAGCTGTAGTTCCTGGACACTTTAAGGGCGACCCAACTCAGACTCCTTTGCAGTAATCTATTCCAGATGTGTGGGACTGCAGGTGGCACAATGGTTTATACCGCTGTGCTGCTGGGCTGGTTGATCAAAAGGTTGATCAAAAGGTTTGAATCTGCACAACGGGGTGAGTTCCTGTTGCTCCGTCCCAGCTCCTGCCAACCTTGCAGTTCGAAAGCATGCAAATGCAACGCCGACTCCCTCAGCTAGGAAACGGAGATAAGCACCGCCCCGTAGAGTCAGGCATGACTGGACTAATGTCAAGGGGAAACCTTTACCTTTATTCCAGATGTGCATGTGTAAAAATGGCAAAGTCTGCTTTCTTCACAAAAAGGCATGGCTGGTGCACCAGGCAATCTCAGTAGATGCACTCTCTGTCCCGCCATTTACCTGGCCATCCAGTTCATCATTAGACATTTCTACTGACCAGTAGTAATTCTGTCTGAATCGAATTAACTCTTATTCCAGCACTAAAAGCTCTTAATAGTCTGAAAACAATTTTTGCTTTTTAGCAGGATATCAGCTTTATTTACATTTCAGCTCCAAGTACAAATCATCTTCAGCTAAATTATGAACTTTTTAAAAAAGATACCCAGTTTAGTTTCATGTTTAGCAATAGCCAACAACAGTCAGAGGATACAATTTACCCAATTCAAAGACAAAATTTAGATGCCCATTTCCACATTTGATTTCACTTGAAACATTTTGCCTCTAATAAAAGCTCCATAACACCTCTCATGTAGCGGTATAAAAGCTCAATTCAGAATATTTAAGGCATTGTTGATTTCACTAAAAGTAGTTTGCAATTAACTCAAGGCTTCCATAATTACTGAACAAAACCTTATTCAGCTCTCATTAAGCATAAACTAAGTTTATATAAAAACTAATTAGATTTGTTGCCTTTTTATGGTCTTGATGGCAATGAAGTTTTAAAATGATTGCCTGAACATCTGACATCTCCCTTAAGGCAAGAAAGCAATGTTAACAATTTTCTATAAATTCGCAATGGGCCTCAAGTTATTTTTTTGGTGATAGCTCATATACCCTTTTCATACACTTCACTAAGCATGCATTAAAAAGTTATTACTGCTGCTGAATGCTTCTTTTTTGAAAAAGGCTCTCAATGTATTTCTCAGACTCTTTGTTAACAAAATATATAAATAGAATTGTGAGTTACCATTATTCTAACTGCTAGTGTTCTAAAGCTGCAATCCATACCCCTGACTGAGAATGGACACAGAAGAGACACCAACTAGGCAGCCTGTAAGTGGGCTTTACCATAGCATTTCTTGCCTACCATCTGTGGCTGCCCTAGAGAGACTTTCTGGAGCCAGAAATGCTGCCTGTCCACAGGATCAGACTGCTGATGTTGCACTCCCTTCAAGAAGCCTTCTGCAACTTTGCAAGAGCTTGCATCTACTAATGGCGTATAAAGTTGAGCAGCCTGAAGGCAGGACCACCACTGGCAAAGTGACATCAAACAGACCCAGCCCTTTAGGGAGCCACTTTGGGCGTGATCAAGGGCAAGCACCATCCGCTGTGTTGGACTGCTGGCAGATCTGCCCCCATGTTGCCTGTACTGCTATTAGACTTACAATTGCTGCAAGTTGGCACGTCTATGTGTTTTAAAAAGGTACAGAGAAGTGGAGCAAAATAGAGAGCAGCCACTGGAACATTAGAAGGAAGGAGATTTAGTGGCAAGGTCATCATGGTATAGAGGGCTACAAGTTGCTCCTACATTGACTCCCTCATCAGAAAGCTTGTGACAGTTCTAGCTGAAGGTACTTCTGCTGAACGCCAGATCAACAAACAGGAAAACAACAGCCATCCAATATTTAATCCTGGATGAGCTTGAGCTGGCCTATATCACAGAAACCTGGCTGGATGAGACTGTGGGAGTAAAACTCTCCTAGCTTCACCCACCTGCATTCTCCATGCTGTAGTAGACAAGACAAGATCAGTGAGGAGAAGTGACTCAACAGTGGTCTATCATGATTTGATCCCCCTGTCCAGATGCCTCATCCTGAAGTCTTCTGGCTTCAAGCATGTGTTAACTAAAGGTTACAAACTAATATTTGCCTGGAGGTACTGTTTGATCAATAAGTCACAAGTATCTATTTTACCTCCGGCAAGCTATCCTGCAATTTTTATCTTAGGCTCATTTGCTTAGGAATAAGTTCCAGCAGGCTCTGGGAGACTTACCAAATTCCAAGTAAACATGTGTTGGATTGATTCTAAGGCTATAAGGGGATGAGAGAAAGCAACTGGATCCTCTCACCCAGAATAGTATATGGGTATCATATTTCTTAAATAAACTATCATTAAATATCTATTTTATTTCCTTTGGACAGTTGTCCTCATCTAAATATGGAAGGGAGGAACAGATAAAAAGGAATGAGACTCAAACGCTGTTGGAAAATTCACAGAGGGAGCAATCCTATGTCCCCTAGACAGTGTCTGAGAGGCCACAGGATACTTCAGCTTCCCAAATCCAATGCCAGAGACAAAGCTCTAACCTTGGAGGAGGGAATCTATGGTGCAGCCCTTTCCCCCTCATGCCCAGCATGGAAAGAGCTATACTGATTATTTCTCCAGAGATCAGGAATGTGACCTCAGAGAGGAAGAAAGAAGACTAGAAGAGGCCAGCATATGAGATATCCTGAGGCTTCTCCAACCTTCTTCCTTTCCCCTCTGAAATACATTCATCAGACAGGGGGAAAAAACCATCCAGCAAAAATGCAGGGCACGATGAAAAGGTGAAGATTACATCCATTGCTCCTAATTTTCTGCACCACATGACCATAAATCACTGAGTTCTATCTATCACAGTAGGACTGCACCATTAATTAAACTTTAAAAATTGCCAGCTTATCTTGGGCTACTATGAGGTATTGAAATACATACATACATACATACATAAATATTATCTTCAGCAAACTGCCCAAACTTCTTTATCTAGGAGGGCAAGCCTGAAAGGCTTCTTATAATGGCTAGAGGGAAATTTTAGATTCTTATTAACACAAACAGCAGAATCTTATGCAGAAAGCCCTACCTCAGGGTCGTTATGGCTGCAATCCCCCACACACTTACTTTTCAAAGTAAACTTGTATATTTTTCATTATTTTACACTTAACTCCACTCAGTCTACTTATGCTTTTTTACTCCCCCTCTTTCTTTTAACAGCATCCAAATCTGGATTTTAAAAATATTTTTTTTACTTTTATAAGTCACCCAGAAGGGGAAAATGAAGTATTCAACTTTATTTGTTTGTCCTTCCTTCCATCCTTCCTTCCTTTGGTGTTTCTCTACAGGCTAGTACAAAAACAGGCAGTTGATCAATATAAGATGTGCCAAGCAGGCCTGAGCAGTTATTTGTTTTGTAGTGCCCAACATGGGTAGTAATGACTTTAGAAAACAGGCTGGATAGCAAAAGTCACTCACAACACCAAGAGGATTTCACAAATATTAAGGAACAAAATGCTAGAAAAGGACCGTGTTCACTGGTCTGTGTAAATAAAGTAATATTAGAGTATTCTTAGCAATACAGTTCATGAATCTCAAATAAGCACACTTTCTGAAATATATTCTAATTCATGCAGTTTCTGAAGTGTAACAAGTTTACAGAGAACCAAAATTATATACAACAGACATGGAGATTTTTCTTATTGGACTAACTCTAATGGCATTATGGAGAACGAATAGCTACCTCCATCTATAGAAATTGGTTACAAGAAAAAATATTCTTAGAGCTCAGTGGGGAGAACAAAGGAATACTTGAACTTGGATATTCAAGACAATTGTTTTAATGGTGAGTTGAGAACCTTGTAACAACCTCCAGGTGACAAGACCACTAATTGTCTTTACAGTCACAAAGTCCTCTTTCCACTGCAGTCATTATTTTACAGAAACGGTGGCAATTTCCTTCAGCTGCGTCCCTTCCTGGCGAACGATTGCCTGGCGACAGCGACACACGCGTTGGTAACTTCCTGATTAGATTTCTGTAACGCACTCTACATGGGGCTACCCTTGAAGACGGTCCGGATACTTCAATTGGTGCAGAATAGAGCTGCCAGGTTGCTAACGGGGACTGGGCGTTGTTCTCATATAACTCCAGTTCTCTGTCAGCTCCACTGGCTCCCGATTGAAGTCCGGGCCCAACTCAAGGTGTTGGTTATGACCTATAATGCCCTCAATGGCTTGGGCCCTGGGTATCTAAAGGAACACTTGCATCCATATATGCCCTCCCGCCGCTTGAGATCAGCAACAGATGCCCTTCTCCGGGAACCCTCTGTGAATATTAAGAGGGTGAGTACCCAGAGGAGGACCTTCTCTGCGGTGGTGCCCCACCTATGGAATGTGCTCCCCAGAGAGGTCCGCCTGGCGCCATCGTTATTTGTTTTTTGGTGCCAAGCTAAGACCTTTTTATTTAAAACTTATTTTAAGTGTTAATTTATTATGTAGGATTTTAAAAAATTTAAGCCGAGATGCACCAGGTTTTAATATTTTTAGTGTATAATTTTTGTATAATTTTGCATGCTTTTGTTGTGAGCCGCCCCGAGGCTTTGTTGCGATGGGGGTGGCATAGAAATGTTTTAAATAAATAAATAATTTCCTTGAACTCAATGGGAAGTCATGGCATTCATGTTGGGCCCAGGTGATGTACCTTGCTGCCTAAGCTTGCATGCTAAAATTTTAGAAGATTCCCAATTATGCTGTATAGATTCCATAGTGTGTGCCTGCACAGAGACCACAATGGACTACCAAAGGAATTCATTTTGGACACCTCTCACTTTGATGTATAAGATTTCTTTGGCTGCGGCCAAATCATCAGGGCCCAAGCCCAACCACAGGATGTACAGATGACTTGTCAGGATAAGCAATTTTTTCAATTTTGTTGAAACCAGTTATCAGAGCTATAGGTGGCTGAAGAACCTACAGGGAAGACTGTGTCCTACCATTCACTTTATTTTTAAAACAATGATGGCTTATGCTGTACCACTGTGGGTCATATCAGAAGACTGCAGGTAATGCCCTTATTTTTAGATTATTGTAGTTAGTATAACTTCCATATAGTTTTCATGAACTTGAAAAAGTTTGATATATAGATTGAAAATTGAAACCTGATCCCCACCCCCTGCCACTCTGCTACAACCATTAAAGCTAGAAGCACCATATGTGCAATTCCTGTAGTTCAAGGGTTAACATGTGGCCCAGGTGTTCCCATATATGTGGGAATTCTCCACTGTTCCATAAGCATGTAGAAAATGCACACTAAATACTAATGAGGGAACTTAGGGGCTTTCTTAAAACAACCTAATTTTACTATATATTTAATGGACTGCTGTTTCTCATTAAAAATATGCAGTTAAGATAATTACAGACAATTATTTACTACTGATAGAATGCAGATTATTTGTAGTTCATATTATTAAAGAGTTTATAACTTGTTTTGTCCCTAATTGCCAGAAGCTAATATATGATGCGATGATTACTGGTCACAAATTAATTCCATTTGCCTTTAAGCTGTCATTTGAGCTTTTAGTATTCATTACTGTTACATGAAAATCAATATATGTATTAGAAAGACCAGTTTCATGCCTCTAGCTATAGTTCTTTGAAAGATTATTCCTGCATTCATTCCTACAAAAGGATTCTGCACATGTGCAGAGTTCTGTTCAGAAGGCACCAGAATCAAGTATTTTTTTTTGGCATCCTCTGATCTGTTTGCATATGCTTCATGGCAAGAGTGGGGAACCTCTTTCAGCCTAAGGGCTGTACAGATTTCAGTGAAGCTACTGGGGATTGCATTTCAGTGGTGGGCAGAGCAAAAGGGACAGGAGCCAAAATAATATAAAAAACCCCCTCACATATTTAAGCTTTAAATTCTTACTGCCAGTAACTAAGCCTTAGGGAAAGGCATACTGACCTTTTAGAAAGGAAACCATGCAAAAGCTGGAAAATAATGAAATGGATTGTGGACAGGGGAAAGGGGATGTGAACATGCTGGGAATCCTGAAGGCCAAACTGGAACCCAAAGGGCATCAACATTTAGCCCATTATCCTAAGGTTGCCCACTCCTGCTCAAGGGCATGGTTCTTGCTCTTCCTGTTCAGCAGACCATATAGATAGTGAACATATAAAGACACTAACAGGAATAGGTAGGAAGAATCCCTACACTGGGGATGGAAAGTAGATCATATGAATGCAGACATGAATGTCTGAAGTTAGAAATAAGTAACTTGTCTTTCTTCATAATCTTTGTGTACTAGTGAGCCAACTCTGTGCAGTAGAGTAGATAGTCGTTACACAATGAAAGAGAGTGCTGTTTGTCCAAATGCAGCATCAGCTCTAGCATGCACACCCAGCTTTTCCTGCTGGACGAAGCTGTAAAGTTCAGACAAGGAGCAGTCCTACGGAGATCAAGAAATGACATACTTATCAGAAAGGAAGAAAAAGAGGTTGTGAACTCCGGAAGGCACTAGTGAGACATCTCATAGTGCACTGCAACTTCAGAGACCACCTGGCAGGGAAAACTATGACAATGCCAGCAGACCCTTCTTAGCTCTATCTTCAAGGTTGTCCAGACAACCGTGGAGTCTGGCAAGAGAGCATGGTCCAGTATAGGTATGGTCCCCTGAGAACTTACGGGGAGAAAATGGGTTAAAAAAGAACACAGGGAGCATTATGCCCTCGGCTTGTGTGGAAGGAAAATACTTAGGAAAGGAGGTTATCTTAGGATGGAAAGAAGGAAATGCCAGGCTGGAGGACTGTTATGTTCCTATGGAGCACCACATACTGTATTATAAATTATTTATTGAATGTATATGCAACATTGTAGTCGAAGAAATCAGGGTGATACATTTAGGAAAACTAATACAACTAACTCAAAACAATAAGAATTTAAGGACTGTAGCAGCAGGACTGTACCCTCCCTCCCCATGAGGGGGCCGGAACCCAGAAGAAGCAGCCCTCAGACCCACTGAAGTTGCCCACCCTTGATTTAGGGTCTACTCTAGGCTCAAATCCTATAAGCTATTGTTATAGGATTCACGTTTTAAGGACAATAAATAATGTTACTGCTGTTGATCTCGAGACCCAACAAGATAGTCTCTGGGGAAGAGTGAGACAATTTGCATGCCATGTGGATCAATATGGAGGTTCTGTCTGTAGGGGCCAAGTCTTGAAGCTTGGCTGAATCTAAACAGGCTCCTATGAATGGTAGAATGGGCTAAGATGTGAATTAGTTCCCGCAAAGACTGAGATGAAGCAGAAGTATAAGCATGATCCTGATGTGACAGAAGAATTGCCTGCAGATAGACATGCCCATCAGCCAATCATCCTTATCAGGAAAGAGTTTTGTGCCTAACTGAAGAAAATGAATAACCACTACCACTACACTTTCATAAATACCATGGGGACCATGTTGCGCATGAAAGGAAGAATTCTAAACTGGCAACAACAGTAACCCATAGCAAAATGCAGGCACTGCCTATGGCCCAGTCAGACTGAAATGTGGAAAAATTCAGACCTACTGAGGGGAGCAAATCTCACTGCTCCAAAAGAAAAATAAAGAAGTACAGAACTCCTCCTCCAGATATTCCACCATGCCAACCAAGGACAGAGGTTATACCTCATCTTAAGTATCAGGAACATCAAGCAGGGGGTCTGTAGGAAATGCCTGGGAAGAGAGAGTAACTTTTATACTGATCTCAAATAATCTGCTTAATCTTTGACAATTAGACCCCAATAGTATCATTCTTATTATATCTTACCCATTAAATTCGGGTAATGAAATAGCCACCATTCCATGAGGACAATTTGTTACTAAGCTACCATTTTCAATAGTAAAATATCTCTTATTTTATGAATGGAAACAAAGCACACCTTCATCTATCAATAAAACATCAACATAGTAAAACAAAGAGATGCTCCATACTAAAGCTCATCTTTCATTAAAGAAAAGTCTTAAAACTCACCGTGGTTCTCTGACTTGAACTAAGCACGCTACTTTGATCAAGTGAGTACTCAAGCACAGGTCACATAATAGGGCAGCTTTCATCCCTCCACTGTTTGCTAGTATATTTCTTTGTACAAGGTCAAAGCAAGTAAGTACCTGTCTGTAAACATTCACTGCTCTCCAGCAAACTAAAACAACAATTGGCAACAGTTGGCTGTTTAGGACATGATTTAAAACAGATTTGGAACTCTACTATATTGTCATGCTATGCAAGCTACGTTTCCTCTTAAAGCAAATCTCTCTCCCTTTCCAGATAGCTTGTGTCAGCTTTTATTAGCACAAATAGCTGCTAGAAAAAGAGACCCAAGGCATTTTGAGAAATAAACTAACAGTAGAAGTTTCTTTTTCTTGTGGATACATTTAATAGAAATGGTCATGAGCCGTCCTGTCACAGTACTATTACCAGTCGAGAGCTCCAAGCAATTCATGTTGTGAAACAGAACATTCACATTTAAAGCTTTCATATCATTATTCATTCATAGCCATTTTATGCTTCTGAAACATACATTTTAATTACACATTGTAATATATCTTTAAAATATACGTTATTAAGAGAAAAAGGCTCTTACTTTTTCAACTCCTAAGCATTTCAAAGGTTTTTCAGGTTCTCTATCTTTCTTTTTCTCTTCCTTCTTCTTTTCCTTTTCCTTCTGTGGGCAAGATATTCAGTTAGCAGTTATTACATACAGATAACATTTAAAATATCAGCAACCATTATCATGATAAATGATAATTTGAATTAGGATTTCAGAAATCCTCCTGTTGAGAATTGCAGAGTTATGCTATGTTTTGTTTTTGTTTGCCTTAAACAATGTCATCTTCAGGTTGCAGTAGCTGTGCCCCTCTTGGCTCTTCAAATGCCTGATAAATGATAAGGGTTTTGCCAGATAATTTCCTCAACCCTCAGCCCACATCAACAAAATATAGCACTAATTGCATTTGGGGTTAGGTTGTGACCCTAGCCAAGAGTGCCTCACTGCAAGGCAATCCTGCATTTGAAAAGTCTTTGCTCTGCCTGAATGTTTCCCCCCTAGGAGGTTTCAGTCAGCTTAAGAATGATGTTTGGCTCTCAACAAGCATATTTAAAGATTACACTTTCCTGAGGTTATATGTAACAATAAAATGTACCTAGCCTAGTGGCCTTTTCTCTGCATAACAATAGTTTGGCCTAAAAATTGAAAAAAAGACTTGATCTTTTCTTGAATTGATTATAATTCTGATTGATGGAAGTTTTAACTCAGATTCTTACATTTCAAAACCGTCTAAAAGATTTGCACTTCAGTTTCTTTTCTTCCTTTATTTAGGGCCTAAATGGGCACCTAAATCTAATGTTATGCAGATCTGGAGGACTTGTGTGTCCAGAGCATGTTTTTGGTTTATCCCTGCCCCACCCACAGGAAAAAAAAAAGGCAGGCAGGAGGCTGAAAAGTAGAGACTTTGCAGACTAGACACTTTGTAACAATGTCCTAGAAAGAAAAGTCTGTAGGACTACTTATATGTAAATTAGAATACAGAATGTGAGCTTGGAGGGTTTCCGTTACCCCATGAAACCTCATGATAGAATGAGGTTAAAGTAGCACACAAAAGGACTATGAAACAATGTTGGAGTAACCTTTCCTGTCTCTTGTCAGTTTGCACCATTGTTTATCTTTATATCTGCACTGAAGTTAACTGAAGTTAGTGTTAAGCAAGTTGTCTTACAACCAGGTTTTACAGTCCCATTTCAAACACTGTATTATAAACTCTGGTTATCACTGCTGCAGATGTAGCATTTAGACCATGCTCAAGTTCACAAATGAATAAAGAGGGATAGCAGTTTGCTGATGCTTGGGATCCCATTTGCAGGGGGCAATTTTATGATGGAGACCATAGTAAGGAAACCATCCTAAACTGGAAAGAAATGCCACTACAATAAAGGGGACCTACTCTGAATTAATTGTGTTTGGGGCTGAGGCATCACACACATCAACGTTTACAAGCACACCACCAACTGCAAGTAATGACAGAACAGTCGTAACCAGTGGAAACATTCCTTTTCAAGATTAATATCACGAATTTGCCAACTCTGGCTGAAAAAGAGCTATCTATGCAAGGTGAGATGTTTGATACTTGTTGGAAAAATCTAAGTTAAAGCTATGCAAGAATCAGAAAGTAGTTTTTATACAGAGATGTGGAAGAATATTCAAAGACCCTTACTTTATTGTAAAATAGCAGTGCAAAAAGAGGGAATAAAAGTAACCACACACACATCTCATGCTGGATTATGGCATTTCAGCTGAATGGTTCTCCTCAGCTGAAGTTGGAAAGAGAGGAACCACAGTGATTGCAGTTTAGCTTTAAAGGCTGCAGTCTTCCCACTGATAAATCATGGTGCTGGCCTAGATAATGTATTACACATTCTTGTTTAAATCGAATATATAGAGCATCAGCACCCATAGATAACATGAGCACTAGGAAGACAGGATACCTCTATTTTGTTTTTCTCAGAAGCAGCTTGCAGAGAAGGAGAGGATGCCAGAGGCTGAGCAGCATCAGAGGAAGACATCTGTTCAAAGCAGATGAAAGATAAGGAGAGAGAACAAGGCAGATTTTAACTAACATGCTATAGAACATCCATCAATATATTGCACTGCTTCCTATTAATCTTCAAAGATACAGGTGAAATGCAGAAAAGAAAGGAATTAGACAAAACAAACAAAATTCATGGATGCCTTGGACTACAAGTTTATGCTGTCTTTGATACTAAAAGCATATATTGCATTCCAATGAGGTTCAGGAAGGTCTTCCATTGTTCAGTTAGTATACTGAAATGTGGGCTGCAAAAACAAACTAGTGTTCAGAACAGACCACAAAGCCATTTAGCCCTTTGTCTTTTTAAAATTTACTAGAGCTATTTTTAAATGTTGAAAAATGATCAGGTAACAGTGAATGCTTTATGGATGAAGTTTCTAGAATATATAAAAAAGAAATTTACTTGGGTGAGATCACATCACAAGCATGAGGGAAAATAATTAAGTTTCATTCATTGTTCAGTTTTATCCAGCATGACTGTTGAAATATTAATGCCCTGAAACTAAAAAAGAACACTGTCCCATGGGGATGGAGAAGGTGGTGAAGACGCCTCTCTAACATAATTATTTATTTTATTTTTGCTCATTCTAGCAAAATTAATTATTTTATGGATAAAGCAAAATAACTCAGAATTATAATTAAATTATAATTAAACCCCTTAATTTGGAAAGAGCAAAGGAAAAATTAATAAGGAAGAGCCTTCTAACCACAAACCACCAGGCATATTATAATACAGTTTATATAGTATTATGAATATCTCTACATGTAACTAAAATCAGTAGAGTACTTTTCCGTATTATTCAGTCTGCATATGAAATGATGCAAGTATAACATGAAAATAAGTTTTAATTAGAAGTATTTTCAGAAATTTTCATATGCTCCTAACATTTTTGAGATCTTGTGTGTTGGAACTTATGGGTTCAGAAATCTCACGTACCCAAGCCTTACAATAAGGATCAGAAACTAGGTAAGACAACTTCAGAGCCACCTCTTACATCTGATCATGATGCATTTGCTCAGGTAACTCCCACCTTTCCTGCTTCACTCACACTAGAACAATAGAAGCACCAGGTGGATACAGTAGAAGGGACAGAAACTTAATTGCAAAATCTTGTGGCTCCAACAGTTTTTCTTATTGGTAAGCAGCACTGCTTCGTACATTATTACCCATCCCTATGCCAAATTTGTTGTAAGTCTGTCCTAAGAAAACTAATTTGTAGAACTACCCCTCAAGACTCCTAAACTAGCAGCATGTAATGCATTTTCACAGATTCAATGGTCAGGAATGGTCACTGTGTAAGAAAAAATAAAGCTCTCAGCAACAATGCCATTTCCTGCTTCTGATGCTGAATGTATGAAGCAACCCTGCAATGAGTCTGAACATTATTCATTTAGGCCAGTACTAGCTCTATTGGACTGGCAATGGCTTTCCATATTGTGAGGTTCCAGCATTAGGCTTGTTATGAAAGACAGTTTAAACTGGAAAGTCCAATAAGTGAATCTGGAAGCACCAACATACAAAGCATGTTGAGTAATGGCCTTTCCAATCTGTATCACCGTCACCAGCTTCTGACATTAGTAATAAGTACCAGTAAGTGAGAGGTGATGTTACAAGTTTCTGTCAGCACTTCCTTTTACCACCTGAAACTGTAATACTTCTTCATTCAGAGCTAACACTGAACCACCCAGGGGGAGAGGACCCTCCTCTTCCTTCACCACCACTTCTTTTGTTGTGCCAGTGCATTAGGGGCAGCAAAGTAAACAATCTTGTCCATCAATATGTAAGATGCTGCAGGCAAGATGGCCACAAAGACTGCCCATACCACCATTTCTTTGCTGTGAAGACTACAAAGACTACAGAAATTTCAAGAGGAGTAGCCAAAACATTTGTTAGTCTTTAAGGTACCACAAGACTGTTCTTTAAAGTGTCTTTACTTTCAACTCACTGAACCAACTCTTCACTTCATTTCACTCCTTTTTTTTTAATGTGCTTTGTGAACCACCCAGAGCGCTCCAGCTGTTAGACAGAATAGAAATTACACACTTACACACACTTTTTAATTCTTATATTATAAATTGTTTTAATATCTGTAAAAGGCAAAAGAACAATCTAGTAAAAATCCCATGTACAAATATGACATAATATTGTTGGTAGAGGTATCTCCATAAAATCCCAAAAAATATTGGATTCAAAGAGACAGGTCTCGGATTCCCACTCTAAGTAGGTATTACAGCATTTATTTCAATCAGACAAGTGTAAAAATGTTATTTTATTTACACTTCACTTCTTGCAAAAATAGTAGAGTATGTAACTGTGGTTAGCACAGTAAGGAAAAGACAGTACATAATGAATGTACAGAAATCATTGCTATGAAAATGGATCCAACACACTAAATAAAAAAGCTTTCAAAGAATTAGACACCTTCACAGAGGTTATTTTTAGCAACAGCCATAATTGAAAGCTCCATATTAAGAGGTAGCTACTGGACAAGCTTTCTATTGGACAAGCGATCATGTTAGGGAATGTTGAAAGCAGTAGCAGAACAGGAAGTACAAATATGGGATTGATCCTTTCATAAAGAAAGCCACAGCTCTGATTTTACAAGATCAGGGCTGTCAAGGACAGGATTTTGGAGGACATTAATTCACAGGGTTGCCAAAAGTCAGGCAACTTCACAGCACAAAAACAAATGCCTCCCATGCTCAGCTATGTAAACGCATGGCCACCAAGATGATATGCTGAAGTAGATGCATCTTCATTTTGACTGATATATTTCTTTTAGCCAATTATATTTCAGGTAATTATTCCACATGCCCAGGCTTCCTTCCAGTAATGGGTCTGATAAATCATGAATAAGTACCTTAACTACTCTGTGCTTAATTTTCCAGCCTGTTATGCTCTTGTACCTTTATTCCCATACACCACTTCATATTTTCTACTGTACTTTACTGAAGATCCTCCCAATCTCTGTACCGACAGTTCTGAACTATACGACTATCAGAAGATTTTCATTCTGGAAAGTCATTAGCTCATCCAGATCCAGAGCTGGAACCTAGCAACCCGTCTCCAACTGCGTATTGTTTGAAGCGGTGAAGCTCCCAATTGTAGAAAAAATGCAATTTCAGCTTTAACTACAGAAACAAGTCCTTGTAGGAATCTACAGCTCTAAGTTCTCTTCAATTATATACTCAATTAACAATCAATCAATTTCCATGAAAGTCATTAACACCAATTATTTAATTAGTGATGAAGATAATTTTCCCATGCTTCTGTACAAAAAAAAAAAAAAAATCCTTCTTTTAAGATATGGTCAGCCTCACTGTATATACTAAGGATTTCTACATATGAACCTCCTTCTTAGAGGAACTGAACATTATTTTATAGTATGTATAACTATTTCTCCACATGTACACATTAAAAGGAAATATAAAAGAAAATAATTGCTTACACTGGTGACATGAACTGCATTTTTGTCATAATATTTTTTCTTCTCATATTTATCCCTGATGAAGAATTCCACAGCTCTGAAATCAAATAACTTAAGGAAAAGATAGGAAATAGACAAAATTAAAGAGGTTTATGGTACAGAACATTTAATTTTTAGTTTGCATTCCAAGTAAGTTTTAAAGCTACAATTAAACTGCTGAAAATATTAACACACGGGTTCAATTTTAATTAATATTTTACACAGGTCTCATTCTGCTTCCTGACCCTTAGCTGAGCCCCAGCTGGTTTAGGAACTTTATAAACAAGCAAGCTCCCAGAGAATGAGCAAAGCAGGGAGAGCTAACAGGAATTACACAGCTGAGTTCAGCAGGGAAGGTTAACGGGAAAAACCCTAACAATTTATTTATTACAACACTTATATATTAGTAGGACTTTGCTGTTAACCTTCAGGGATGACAGGACATAGCCCAGGCCATTCCAATATAATCAGTAAGGTAGAATAAAAAAGAGAGTAGACACTATGTATGGAAAAGACTTGTCCAGTGATGGCAACCTGCAATGTATGTGCAATGCTTGTTTTCTTGCCTGAGATTGGCATGGTCCATGCACATAGCAAGTGCTAACCGACTGCCCTGTTGGAAGAAAATTGAGATAGCAGTGGAGTGGCCAGTGTACATCCTCAGGGGAATAAGAGAAGATGAAGAGATCTTAGAGCAGTACAACTACCACAGCAAAGTAAAGGAGCTAGAAGAACACCAGGAAGCTGAAACAGAAGAGGAGAAATCTGAGACAAGGGGAAATGAAGTAGAGTAAACTCCCTGTAAAAGGGAGAGAGAAGTAGAAGACATGTTACACTAGAGGAAACAGTAGAACTATGGAACTGCTTTGCAGATGAATTGAGAGCAGCCTGCAATGAAAGTATTACAGGACACCCCATGCAACAAAATCAGTCAAACTGAGGAAACAATACCAAGACCTACAACAACAACAACAACAACAACAGAAGGGTAGCAGCTGGGAAAGACTCCCTGCTGTGTGATATGGAAACCTATGCAAGTCACAAAAGACCCATGGACTCACCAGATATGCTGGTTGTTTCCTTAGATGATAGATTAGAGATGAGACGGAAGAGTTGTCAATGCTCATAAAACTTATCCTTCTTTCTCACCCATGTGAGAAATGCTATCAAGCAAAGCTTTGAACAAATCATGTCAAAAATCGTATTTGAGGCTTTGGAAAAGAAACTCAGGAACTTTGGGGCCCAGATACTTTTCTCATCCATCCTTCTAATACTTGGAAGAGGAATAGAAAGGCAAGAAAAAAGTTCCAGGTGAATGCCTGGCTATGAAAGAAGTGCCAACGTAAAAGATTTGGAATCTGGGACCACAGGCTACAATCCCTGGAAGATGGACTGCTGACAAGGGAGAAGATTGTATCTTACAAGGGCTGTAAAGAATGTATTTGAACACAGCATGAAGAAATTCAAGACCATCTTACAACTTTCAGCTGAATCCTACAGGTGTGGGAGAAGTGAACTTGCTGTAACAATGAACAAGGGCTTACGCAGCACAACAGAGACAGCTGTTCTAATAGCATCCACAAACAGTCCTCCATAGAATGCAGGGGAAAACACATGGACTATAAAACACATGGACTTCCATTTCTACATGCCAATGCGCAGAGTACAGGAAACAACTGCAAAAACTTGAATCTTAATACAGGAAGTCGAATATGACTTGACAGCTGTAACTGAAACTTGGTTGGGATGACTTGTTATGACTGGAATTCAGCAACCAAAGGTTGTAACTTGTTCAAAAAAAAAAACCTGAAGGAACAGAAAGGGAGGAGGAATCAGAGTATAAATTAAGGGTGCATATCTCTGCACAGAAATACAACCAGATGATCTTAGTAGTTCATCAAGAGCATCTGGATTAAAATAAATGGTACAAAGAATAAAAGGAACATCAGAGTCTACTATCAACCACCCAGTGAAGGAGACATTGAGGATGAAACTTTTGAAACGCAAATTGCTAGTGTTTCAAGGAAGCATGACATAGCCATAATGGGGAAGTTCAAATTTCCCACTATCTGCTGGGAGAAAAATTGTGCCAAACATGGCCCCTTCAAGAAATTCCTGACTTGTGCGGCTGACATAAAGTAGAGGAAAGAACTAGTGGATCAGCTCTTCTTGACTTGATTCTAACCAAAAGGGATGGCCTTGAGGATAAATGGCCATTACAGGAATTCTGGGGGAAAGTGACCATGTCATACTTGAATTCTTGAAGCAAAAGTTGAGCATAGTCAAATACATACTCTGAATTTTAGAAGAGCCAATTTTAAACTAAGAAAAGTAAGTAAGGTCCCATATCAAGCAACTCTATTGAGAAAAGGAGCCCAAAATGGGTGGAAAAAGACAGAGACAATGGAAGAAGCCCATGCGGCTTCATAAAAAGCTTAGGGATGATCTGAAAATAAAAACGGACACATAAAGGAATGGAAAGGAGGCAAGACTTCTAAGGAATGGTAAAGGTAGGTAGCATGGAATTTTAGGGCTGGTGTTAGGAAGGCTAAAGCTGCAAATGAGCTCAGTTTAATGAGGGATGCCAAAAGCAACAGAAATCCTTCTCCAGATACATGCACAGTAAAAGGAAAGAAACGGTCAGTCATCTACTCAATAAGAATAGCAAAATGATAACAGATGACAAACCGCAGAAGTACTCAGTTCCTAGTTTGACTCAGTCTTCTTTCTATGATCTCTCTGACAAAGGTTAAGTATGAGATGAAAGGGCAAGACAGTAGCTTGAGATTGATAGGCAAATGGTCAAGGAACACTTCATTATCTTTGAACAAATTCACATCTCCAGTGCCTGAAGTAATGAAAAATCTTGCACAAGAACTCGCAGATCCACTGTCTACTATCTTTGAGAAACCATGGGGGATGTGCCACATGACTGGAGGAAAGCTGATGTTATTCCTCATTTCAACAGATGAAAAAGGAAGACCCTGGGAAATGCAGACAAGTCAGTCTGACATAAACCCCTGGGAAAATTCCAGAGCAGATCATAAAGCAGTCAATCTGCAAACACCTTGAAAACAGTATAACAATTACTAGAAGCTGATGTGGAATTCGCAAGAACAAATCCCACTAGACTAATCTAATTTCATTTTTTCATCAGATAACCTCTGTGGTAGACTGTGGACTTGCTATAACCCGACTTCAGCAAAGCTTTGCCCCATGATATCCTGATTAACAAACTAGCTGAAAAGGGGCTAGACAGAACAACTATCAGATCCATAGTAATCTCCACAATCAGACTCAAATGGCACCTTCTCTAACTGGGAAGAAGTAATGAGTGCAGTACTGCTCCATACTGGGCCCAGTGTTGTTCAACTTTTTTATTTGGATGAGAAGATGCAGTGAATTTGCAGATGGCACAAAATAGCTAATAAAATGGGATAACTAATACCCTGGAAGAGAGCAGCAAAATCCAAAGTGATCTTGGTAAGTTGGAGACCTGAGCTAAAAATAGCAGAATGAAATTGAATAGAAACAAATGCCAAGTTCTGCACCTAGAAAAAGGAAATCAAAAGTATGTTATAAAATGGGGAACACTTGGATCTAAAATGCTACAAGTGATAAAGATCTGAGAACTGTTGGAGAACATAAACTGGATGAGTAAAAAAAAAAGTTTTATAGCCGCAAATGCTATATTTGGCTGCATTAAGAGAATTAACACTTTCAATTTACATGAAGTACTTGAGTACTGCATCCAGTTCTGGTCACCAGTTTAGGAAAGATGCAGATAAACAGGAAAGGGTTCAGAGGAGGGCAACCACAATGATTGGGGGATGGGCACAAAGCCACTTGGGAAGAGACTGGAAGAATTAGCCATGCTTCAACTTGAGAAGACTGGGAGGAGATATGGTAACATTCCTCAATTATTTGAAATCTGTTGCACAGAAGTGAGCCAGGATCTCTTCTTGATCATCCCAGAGTGAACATGGAATCAAGTTACAGGAAGTCAGATTCTGAGTAAACATCAGGGAAAACTTCCTGCCCGCTAGGAAAATATATCAATGGAACCATTTACTTAGGAAGCTGAGCTCCCCTACACTGGATGCATTCAAAATGAGGCTGCACAGTTATCTGTTAGGGAAGTTTTAACTTGAATCCTGCATTGAGAAGAGGGTTGGACCCAATGGCCCTATTGGTCCTTCCCTACTCTGCAATTCTGTGATTCCACGAATGCTTGATTTTACACCAGCACCTCTTAATATCTTTGACAGTGTAGCCTAAGTTATTTTTAACTACAACTAAAAATGCATGTGAGGAGTATTGGCGAGCAAAAAACAACCCCTCCCCGCCACAACCCTCCATTTAATTTCTCCCTAATGTTTCTAGCTCATATTCAGGCCAAAGAAGGAGGGGAGGTATTTCCTTGACTAATACAGTCACACTAGCCCTAGCTGCTATGCACAATTAATGCCTCTCTACTTGCCATCAAAGGATCAAGAGGAGTGAAGGGAAAAATAATTGTTCTCATAGTTCCTGCTGGCAAAGAAGGCTTCAAACATGTTTGGAAAGCTTCACTGAACAGAGCTTGAAGTTAATACTTCATTACAGGGAGCTTTAAGAGTCCTTAGCTTCAGTCAGTCTTCTTGACTATCATTTCCTCTCACCCTCAATTTTGGTTAGTTGGAGGAAATCCAAGATAAGGGGGCAAAGAAAGCACAAAACAGTTACAAACATAGTTGATTTTTAGCCTGGTGTCTTTAAGGCCAAATCAGCTCATGCATTTTTGCACTGAACATCATCCTTTAACATGTGCGACCATCACTAAATTCAATAGTCTTACTATGCTAGATTTGGCTCGTCATCCTCTCTTTGTTATGTGCACTAGGACAGATGTGCAACAGGAGTGCTTTGGTCCTTTCCCATAAGACTCTTCCCATATACTACATTGACAGGGATCAAAGAATTGTCAGAGATAGGGGGAAAATACTGAGGCAAATGTCTTATTTGCAATTCTGTTCAGTATTAAAAAGTCAATATATTTATTAAACTGAACTCCTATCACAATATTTTCCCCATATCCAACAGTTTTTAACCATTTGTTACCTCTGAGCATATTATTTTCTGGGAAAAAAATGAAAACGTCTCCCAGTTCATGGAAAAATGACTGTTTAGATATTTTTTCCTCTCCTTTTCAACGCTTGACATTTACATTTAGCCACCATGCTGCATGCATCCATAGCAAAAGCCTTATCTTGTACTTACAAATACTCCAACCCTCTTCCAGTATGGGAATACACAAAGGATACTGATCTGTTTGAGGTCTTCGAAAGTTCTCTGGTAGATTTGCTTCATACAATAGCCTTGCCTTGGTATTTCCCATCTCCTGCATGCACTAAAATCAATGACAAAAGGAGTAAAAGGTTATTGAAAGTTTTAATTCTTAACTGTACATATTTTAACATAGAGCTCCTGAAATATAGTTCCTGCATGCCTAACCATGTTTATGTAAGTATTGTCAGGATCAATGGGGCTTTGAGTTAACACAGTTAGCAATAGCTTGCAAACTGCTTAAAATATGTAAAGTCAAAGTTATAACTTTCACTGTCTTGGATGATGCCCCTTCTCCCCAGTATCACAATAGATTTTAGAATTTGTTTTGATAACTTTGTAATATATTCTGTGAAACCAGCAAGAGAAAGCAGCAGCACCTACATGCTTTGCATACTATCTGCAGGACAAAAAAAGTTGGAAAAAAACCCCCTAATGTAAGAATCTTTACTTTCTTGCTGACCTTGCAGGAATTAAACTGTTACAAGTGCAAACTGAGATTACAAGGGGAAATTTAAAACATATTAATTAATTAATTAATTAATTAAAACATTTTTATGCCGCCCCATTCGCCGAAGCCTCGGGGCGGCTTACAACATAGATAAAACAATAAGTTAAAATCCATATAAAATACATTCTATCAGAAGAAGAAAACAAGTTTGTTTGCATCTATATCCCATTTTGTTATTTCCCCTTTGCAGCAGATAATTACATTTTAAGCAAAAGCAACATAAAACCATAGACTAACTTTAAGCTGAGAGGAAGCTTCCCCAAGAAAATGTTTTCTGAACAGAACAGGGTTTAGTTCAGTGGTGTTGAACCTATGGCATGTGTGCCACAGTGGGCATGCAGAGCCCTCTCTGTCGGCATGCGAGCCAAGTTGTGCCAGCATTGCCTCAGCAGCTGGGCATCGGATAATAGTGCACATATGGGCTGTGCGCATGCTCGGAAAGGAGTAGCGGCACCAGGTGATGACGTCATGAATCGGGGCTAATGAGTCCATGCTTTCGCATGGTCAGTCAGTGTGCTGCCATATTTGCTTGGACTGTGAGTTGTTTTTTGCTAAACTAAAAAAAAATTTCAGGTTTTATTGTAGTATTGGCACTTTGTGATAAATAAGTGGGTTTTGGGTTGCATTTTGGGCACTCGGTCTATAAAAGGTTCACCATCACTGGTTTAGGTTTAATTGTATAATGGATTGATATGAATGTGTAGTAACAAGCTGCATATAAATTTATTTTGATGCAGTAGGGTTACAGTGCTTCTAATATGATGTTAAATGTTAATACTTGCTTCTTCTTAGGATGAGATCATTTGGTTTTTCTGAGTGATGAGAATGTAAAGCCCTTGCTGAAAATGCTTCAACTATCTTAATCCATAAGGCTAGCTTGCATATCACACTAAACTATTATTTAGCACTACATGTACAAGCTCCAAGAAGTTCAGCAAAGCAGATGGGCTTCCATGCTCACCTTTCTTCTTCCCACAGAGCTTGGAGGACAGCTTCAGCAGAACTTAATTTCACTTTCCACAAATCTTGGCTTGTCCTTACTTACAAACCAGAGACCATGCTTTAAACTAAACTCTGGTCAGTCTCTAAATAAGTTGTTCCAGCAGTTTGAATCAGAAGAAACATGAACAAGTCTTTGCAAGATTTGCAAAAAAAAAAAAAAAAAAAAATAGACCAGTGGGTGAGCAAGAAGATATAAATAATGGCTGAAGGACTGTGATAGCATGTCTTCAAAGATTTTATGTTAACAGAACTGAAAGTAGAAGCATTTTCAAGCAGTCTTCCAAAGGTAATTATGTCATAAGAAGCAGGCATAAAAAGTAGTGAAATCCACAAGTGAAGCAGATGTGGTAGCTGCAGCATAGTACACTACTCAAATGTATGCTACAGCAGGTCTCTTTCCTTTTTTAAAGTTCCTTTATGACAGAAAAGAGCAACTCATTTTACCAATTTTGCTTTCAAAGTCAACTTTCCAGAGTTTTCCTCCCAGCCCTGCTGATTTTTTTTTTTTTACCTGTATTTGTTCTGGCGTCCATTGGTCCAAGTTGACAGATTTGACTCTGGATATATGAACTCCCAGATTTCGATGTATTCCAGCACATCTGATACAAATAAAGACACCAGTGTTCCAGGAAGCCCATCGTGGACCTAAATAAATTAATATATTGCAAGAACTATCAAGTTAAGTCAGGTTTTTCTTCCAGGTATCTAAAACACAACTCTGCTTTACATCTTCATGTTTGCCATCCTTGCATCCCACTTGCACATATTGTTATTATATTTACACCAGATATAATAACTTTAATTTTAGATACTTGCCCACTCACATAGCATCATAAGTTGCTTTTCAAACAGTTAGGAGAGAAGGATGGGGATGGGGAACAATCTGCTATATTTCAAGAGTGCCCTCCCACCCCACTCACTGAATCAAGGCCAAAGTCCTGAAGGCACATCTAAAGTTCACAGTTAGACAAATATTTCAAAAATGCACTACAAGAAACTACCAGTGGCATGTACAACAGTCTGAGAAACTGTTTTGAGCCTCAGCACAACATGATTGCCATGGGACATGCATGGGGAAGGACAACCGGTCCAAAAGACTGAGTACAAGGCAGAGGTAGGGTCTAAGCCACAACACAGGAAACATCATCTTTGAACCTATTTTCAGAATTAGCAAAACCTACTTCACAGTAATCCTAGTTAACAGTAAGAAAATGCATTGGTTTGCCTTTAAGCAGGAGGGCAGGTACGGATAAAGGTGTCCAGGAGGAGAATGTCACCTCTTCAGCCTGAAGGCTCCCAGCGTGGCCTACATACCACCAGTAATAAAAACAGGCCCTCCTCAGTTTTACAGTGGAGGGGAAATGGTACTTAGAGAAAGGGGATGGATGGTGGGGGAACAACCTCACACAGTACTTCAAAAATTAACTAAGTTCTTATACAACTAGCCTGAATGGAAACAGCTGAGGATAAGAAGCCTGACGGAGTTGCTCTCTCAGCAAATCTGTGGCAACAGTTCCTGCAGTTCCATCTCTCCCTCTGCTGTAGCCTCAGAGAATGGCTGCTGCAAGAATTTGCTTTGTTTCTGATGACTGGCCAGCTTGTGTGAAGCTGTTTTCTCTATTTTGTGTGAGAAACAGCTTTTGATAACTAAAGACTGGTTGAGGTTTATTCACCTCGTCCTGCGGAGAGGAAAGCCTGTTTCTACAGTCACGCTGGCTTTTGAAAACTCCTGGAAGCAGTAACATGTCTTTGCTTTAGAACACCAATGAGGCCAACTGAAAGTTCAATTGTGTCACTGCATATCTGTCCTCACAAGAAGTCCTACTCACTGCACTTACCACGAATGAGCACACTAGCGGACTGCTGATTCATAAAAAGCTATGAACTGGGAAAAGCAGCCACAACATCCTTGCCATGCCGTATGTGTATCAAGTGTAATTACCAACTAAGCCATTCAAGCAACTGCTCAGAAAACTCACTCAATGAAGGAATAAGCATGTTAAGGTTACAATCCTATGCATATTAAGGCAAAAAAACTCCCAAACATGCATAGGACTGTGCACCTAAAAAAGTTAAAGGGTCAGATGTGCTAGAAATAAGCTTCAAAGAAGGGGTCGTGGGTCAGTTCTGATTGTCCAGGAATAATTTATCTTCATCCCAAGAGACTCATTATAGGCCCACATTATAATAGTGCATCTCAGACTTGAGTGTGGTTTCTGCATATAAACAGAGAACTAAGACCAGAATTAACTGTATATGTTAATTGCACAGCACTGCTTCTTCGGTAACTGAGTTCTGGATCATACATTATTCTAGCCATCTCTCAATGTGAGCATATAGGGACAAAATAACTCACTCAACATTGGGTACAAGTTGTGTATGGGTGGCTCTTGAATCACAGTTTGTTGTATTATGTGAACACAGTGTCGCTAACAAATAATGAATGATAACCGCAAACAACTCAGCTTACAACTCAAGAAGAGTTGAATTCTCTTTGCAGGCTGCTGTGGTTAATGAGCCATGATTTGTTAGCGTAGAATAGTTCACACAATACAACTCATGGTTCAACCCATACTCAACCTTGTGAACTGGGAGCTAATTTTTACTGCCCAATCCAGATGTATCACTGTTTTGGAAAAAAAAAAAAAACTGTCTTCAAGTGTAGATGTTCTAGCTAGCTTCCATGGTATATCTCTCTCGCTCTCTCCCTCTCCCCACCCCAACTTCTGCTTATAGGCAGCACCTCTAACATCTGTTTGTCATTTTTTGCAGTAATCATTTATGCAATTATGGGAGCTAGATCAGCTATGAAGAAGGATGTTGTAAGGTTCAATCTTATTTTGATACAAAACCACAAAAGCAGCTCTTGGTCAATGCTTCTAAAAAGACAGACAATTAGAGAACAGTATAAATAAAAACTCTCATTTCATCTAAGAATGATGAGCTTGCTTTATGACACATCTCAGTCAACTCCTCCTTCAAAGATAGAATCAATTGATCATGTGGCACTAATACATAGATATCCTGATCCAGCAAAGAGAAATCTGATGTTAGAAAGGGGAGAGATCTCCCACATCCAGTTCCTGGAGTACATCAAGTTGTGTTTGTGTAATAATGAAAGAGTGAAGGTGTACTGTGTCCTTGGAGCCCCTTCTTTCAGCATTGAAAAACACTGATCGTTTATGTGATAGGAACAGAAACAATTGCAATTTCCTTAATTTCTGTATAAGAGGATAAAGGATATAAAATCTCTTGAAAGACAGATCATGTTTTCAGATAGTCTTTGAACTACACTAAGAACTGAACAAACAATTCAAGCCAAAGATGCTCTGTACAAAGGAGGCTACTACTCAGAAAAGGACTTGAGGTGGATCCTAACCTCAAGATTAGTCTCGGACCACTGTGTGATGTTTCAGAACACAGCCTGCTTCAGCTCAAATCAATATGGGGTTCATCTGTTTCAACCTGAGTACCAAGCCTAAGTTGAGATTCAGAAATCCAAGGCTTCATTCCCTCTACTATTGTGGGAAATCAAAAAATGGCTATGACATTTTATAGTTTGGTTAGAACTAGTATTTGTGGGTATAGCAGCCCCACAAGAAAGCATTAAGCATACCACCTCGTAGATTACTATGGTGCAGTGGAATTTATATTACATGTCTTTATATTTTATTCTTTTCAAATGAAATGGCTGATAACTTTTATTTCTTGGCAGAATTGGATGAAAAGTTGCAGGGATTCTCTAAGGGGAATCAAGCCTCTCAGATTTCAGAGTGAAATTTCAGGAAGTTTTGTACAAAAGCAACCCCAACATTTTGTATATATCCAAAAGGGCACACATTTATCTCCATATGTTCCTAGTAGACCAGTGTTCTGAAAATGACAGGCAACCTGGAAGTGGTCTTCAGTCAGAAATCAACAAAGTTTCAGAAGGGCAGAAGTGTAGTGGTACATATGGAAGGAGAGTCATTAATTGGGTGGGGGGGGGATTTGTTCCCTTCCCATGTGGTTTTTTTGACAATTGCTATATTTTTCGCTCTATAAGACGCACCTGACCATAAGATGCACCTAGTTTTTAGAGG
>NW_025335349.1:6537145-6579072 GCF_004798865.1 Varanus komodoensis | reverse complement strand
TCCTCCATAGCAAAAATATTATAGAATAAACATACAGAGTTGAGAAAAAGACCTTAATACCATTGTTCCTTTGCAAATCTGCGCACAGAACCAACCCCTTAACTCTTAAATGCTAAGTTGCAAAAAATTAAATGACTAGAAGAGGATAGTTGGGAGTGGAGTAGATCTGCACAAGAAGCTAAGTGTGAGGAATGAGGGGCAAGCAGTAAAAATGAAAGTCAAACCTTTTGAACAGACTACTCAAGTCTTTGGATCCTTTTGTGCATAGCCTGAGGTTGATCATATTATTCTTTCCATGGAAGGAAAAACCGATAATGGCAGCAGACTGTAAAAGAGAGGCCAGTTTGGGAACATTTTAAGGAAGTTTTTCTACCTAAGGATAAGACAGGCATGCGTGCAAATTATGCAGAAAGTCATGATTTAAAATCACTAGTCAGTAAGACTAGATTTAAAGTTAAACAATCTGATTTAAATCAAATCCACCCTGGAGGAACAATATACTTTACTATAAACATAAACAGTTTCCATTAATTTATCAGATGAGTGATAAAATAGTTTTCAAGCTATACAATCTGTATACTTAAATATATAAGTCTGGCTATAAAATACAAGAATGCCTGAACATTGAATTTTCCAGCTTTGAGGCATTTAGTTTAATGAGTCTTACTACATTTACTTTAATAAAGTTTTCTCCAGCTTAAGACTGGAGATAAAACTGCCATAAGATGTAATTATCAAACTCTTCACTTCAATCATAGGATCTTCACATTGAACTGAGCTTAATCTTTGCAAAAATTTTAAATCAGTACAACACACTTTTTTAAAAAATAGCAGCACACAAACTAGTTTACAAAGTAAACATCTCATCTCAAAGTCTTATTCAATTTTAAAGGGTATTGTTTAGAAAATGCATGAAGTGGTCCCAAATAAGACTGACTTGAATTGACGTGATCTTGCTGATTTGAATAAAGCTACCTGCACAATCAACTGCAGGGTGGGTACCAACAGAGTTCCCCCAAATCTACACCAGAGCAGTATGGTGGGCTGCTAGGAACCACTATTTATGATTATGTACATTCCCCCCACCCTCTTTTAAGGAATCCAAGGTGGATTACAAGACTGTTCTCATCTTCATTTTACCCTCATTTTACCATCAACAACCCTATAAGGCAGGTTGGGCTGAACGTTTGTGACTTTCCTAAAGTCTCTCAATAAGTCTCATGGCTGTGGGGTCTAGAACCCAGATCCACTTAATCCCAGTCCAGTACTTCTAACCACTACAGCCCACCACCATAATGAGTGGAAAGACCCTTCAAGAAGTGTACCCAGCACACTGCTGAGGTGCCATATACCATATAACCTCCAGTAAACAAACAAACAAACAAAAAACATGAAATTATATCTTTATTCTTTAACAAACTTAGATGGAACAGCATGATAATCATCCACACATTTACCAATTTTGCTTTTCCTGAGTACTGCTAAAGAATCAAACTGGCAAGTTTGGTAGGGCAGGAGAGGGTTTATCAATTGCTTGGAGTTGGGGGGTGGGGAATAGAGGAATAAACCAATCCCTGAAATTAAAGAGCCTAGAGACAAATGGGAAAAGCATTTTCAGCTATCACATTGCCTTGAGCACAAGAGAAAGACCTGAGTCTCAGAAAAGCCTGTTATCATCATTTGCCCCCTCAAAGGTTGGTGAGCTTGAGATGGCAGGAAGACTTAAATGTTAACATACCAGCTGATGCACAATTTAGGAGAGGAATCAGCAGACCATGTTCTCCAGCAAACAAATTCCACTTCTTGTCTCAAAGTCAAGAATGAGCTAAGTTCTCACCAATGTCCACCACAAAGAAAACAAGAGTGGTTCCTGTGATCTCATTCACTGCTGCTATACATACAGTCATCCACAAGTTAAGGAAGGTGGAAGGAAGAGCAGGCTGGGATGAGACAAAGCAGAGAAGCATATGGATGTTATGGATAACCCTTCTGTTCCCTCAGATGCACTACAAAAACTAAAGCAGGGCTCCCAAGGGGAAAAGATATGGAAGTTCCTGTCTCAAATTTTACAGTGTAAGATAGATTAAAACTGAAACACACATGACAGTAGTATTGATCTTTGCCACACATCAACTCTCATATATCCTTTAATGGTACCCTTATAACATTTTCTTTCTGAGTTCTGTGGGTTTCTTATGTTACCCAATAGCATATTTGATATAATTCATTGCACACGACCCAAGGAGTTCCATAATTTTACTAGAGGCCACTGAAGATCAAGACATGTGAAATTCTGGTGAGAACTTGAATCAAGTTCTTTCTACAGGAATCCCCTCCACCCCACCCTGGCCCAACATTTTCAAAGGCGATTGAAGTCCGGGCCCAATTCAAGGTGTTGGTTATGACCTATGAAGCCCTAAACGGCTTGGGACCTGGATATCTAAAGGAACGCTTGCGCCCATATATGCCCTCCCGCCCCTTGAGATCGGCAACGGATGCCCTTCTCCGGGAACCCTCTGTGAATGATATTAGGAGGATGAGTACCCGCAGGAGGGCTTTCTCTGCGGAGGCGCCCCGCCTGGTGCCGTCGTTATTTGTTTTTCGGCGCCAGGCTAAGACCTTTTTATTTAAAACTTATTTTAATTGCTAAATTATTGTATTTATTAGGATTTTAAATTAGCCGAGAATACACCGGGGGGGGGGGTTAAATGTTTATATATATATATATATATATATATATATATATATATTTATTTATATATATAGTGAGCTACCCTGAGGCTTTGTTGCAATGGGGGCGGCATAGAAATGTTTTAAATAAATAAATAAATTTTAAAGTTTTTTATGTGTCTAGGATATTAAGGTTTTCTTCCTCAAGCTGAAAATCAAAGGCAGTAACTACTTCACCCCTTAAAATACCATCAGATCTCTTTTTAAGTATCAATTAGCTACATATTAATGCTGATATACTTCTCAGCTAATGACCTATACCCCATTTGACATGTTTAACTCAAGTATAACCACACTATACTTTCCAAATTATTTCTATATGCATCCCCTTTATGAACTTACCCTTTGCTACCACTGCTTTTTACTTTATCCTTGCAATGCATGCTAAACAGAAAGATATTCATTTGTGATATTTGTGTGTCTAGTCTTCCAGAAGTAACTTTCAATGTGGTTAATTTCCAAGTATGCAATTGAATGTAATTTACAGTTGCAGGCCTTATTTACTGTAACCCCCTATTTACTTTGATGAAGGCATCAATTTTACTCATAAAGTAATTGCTAGATCATTACTGCATTGAGTGCCCATTACAACGAAACATCAGCATCTACTTCATCATTTGCACTTTGAGAATCATGGATTTAGAAGTTTACTAGTAACACAATCCTGAACATATCTTCTCAGAATTCCTGCTGAGTTCAATGGTGCTTGCTCCCAAGTAAATGTGTACAGGATTGGAAGCTAATTTTTCTTTAAAGAAGATGCATCTTTACATTTAAACCCTAAGCAATCGCAATGGAATTGCATCCTATAATTTATTGTAAGCTGTCCTGAGATGTTTGTAGGGAACTGGATAGAAAAGCTTTTAATAAATAAAAATACATAAATATAATTGGTTCTGTTTTATAACACATGAATAAATTTGATATAGTGGAGCTTCAAATTTTTCTCCAGTTTTCAAAATATGAGAAACTTCTTGCCATGTTGTTTCCCATGTTCTCATCTGTCCAGAATGCTGTACAAAATATTTTCTTCATCAGTTGATAAAATGATTTCAATCCAGTGTTTCAATGACCCCAAGAAAAATACTGCAAAAAATTTGAATAAGCACTATCATCTTGTTTCTTGTTCAATTTCTTTCTTTCTTGCACTTAGTGGAGGATAAAAGCTGTTCAACATTAACCCAGTAATTAATTGGTTACTGAAATGGGAGAAGATAGACACATGGGGCCCTTGAAAAAGAGAGAGACAGAGAGACATAGAGACACATACTACTTGACCCTGGATAACACAGCAGCCTGGGTACAGTGCAGGTACTTATGCAAATGAGGTGGTACACAAATGGCACACACACCATGGAGAAAGTTCCACTCTGGCTACTCTTCCTTTCCTTGAACCCAGTCTTTGACTGTAGAATATTATTGATGCCAACTTTGCGCTATATACTGCCATTTCTTAATATGTTTGGGCCAGCCAGATGTGAAGGATCTCAATTCCCACACTGGTAGATTAGGGGGCACAGGAACCTGAATTATAAAGGCTACAGGCATGTTTATAAACACTTACACTATGCCAGGATATTGCACAAACTTATTTCATCTTGTGAGCTTGAAGTGAATCAGATATATATGAGACTAAGACTAACACTTGGTCCAGATAGCAGCATTACGTTTAAAAACTCATACATTCTCTGAAAATTCAGAGGTAGAACTATTCCGGAAAGCATGCTACATATAATTTAGTGCAACTGTAGGTGTTCTAAAGCTGAGTAAAATAAATGTGCAAAGAAAGAGAGGAAGCTAGCTTTACAGACTCTATCATCATTCTTGTTGCCTTCTACACATGGAGGGAGAGTTTCTGAAGGGAGGAGCCTTTTCTATCCAAAACTGATTTTCTAGTTGAGTGCTCAGGTAGAAGAAAGTGCATTAGTTTGCAGCTCTTCCCAATACTATCTTTACAATCCTGATTGTAACCAACTAAGACCATGATTCTACATATGCTTACCAGGGACTAAGAGCCATTATACTCAGTTTGGTCTATTTATTTGGTGCACAGGATTACATTTAAAGTGTTTATATTTTGAAGCTGTAATCACATGTAGAATTATCTGAGGATAAATGCCACGAAAGAGAGTGGTCATAGGATTCTTTTATACAAGCTACATTTGGAGAGCATTTGCCCTAAAGGGTGACCTTTTTTTTTTTTTTACATTAAATTGTATTTAAAGAATCAAGTACATTTTATATTTAAAGTTGCAGTAATTAATTGTAATTAAAACAGTAAAAAGTTCTCATTTGATAAGAAAGTATTACATATATTCAAGTTTTCCCAAGATTCCCATAGCCTACCCCAACACACACACTGTGATTTTTCCACTTCATCAAAATTTCCAAGTTGTATACACTTCTTAGATGGATTGGGATGAAAGAAAAAGACAAAGCAAAGAATGATGGAAAACAATATTAGAAGTAAGAGTCAAGTCTGAAAGTTTGACAACTGGTCTGGATTACACTCTGCTATTCATTTTATTCCACAGGACTCCAAAGTATTACTACTACTTCACATTGTATATGAAGCGTATTCCCTCCTTTCTAAAATAAAGTTCTTGTCACAAAGGATCTGATTTCCTATCTGGAAACCTTCAAAACTTTTGAAGTAGTACACTGCAGAAACAAATTGTGAGCCTGAAAAATGAACTAATGAAGCTTCAGCTTTCCTATCAAGTGAGTCAGTGTAACATTCAGAGCTTTTAAGCTCAAGTATACTAACAGAATAATCCTATACTTACTTTTCTGTGATTAAGTACTGTTGAACTCAATAGCACTTCTGAAAAGATGTGTATAGGAGAATGTGGTAACTTATTCTGGCTTTTGAAATCAGGATACCCTTTTATCCTCATAGTTTCAACATTTAAAACAAGTGATTCAGTATCGGTTAAGAAGGAAACTTCCCAGTGTGTGCTTAGGCAAACCATCCACTGATATGACTCATTTGTTGCCCTTCTGCCAATGTAAATAGCAAGGGAAACAGGATGAGACATCATTTCATACCCAGGTAACAACACTTTTGAATTATGTTCAAGAATTGATCACTGGCCACTTGCATAAAAAACTGGCAAGATATATTTCATTCGGCAAAATCTAGAAACTATACTTTGGACCAGTTTCCAATGTCTTCAAACACAACTTTGCATTCAACACTGCAGTGGTGTAATTTGGATAATACTAGAACATAGATATCAATGCCCAGATAGTCTGTAAAATAGATTGCAGTTAACACAAGCCTTGGTCAGATGCACTTCTTGCTACATCTCCCACCAGGGGTTCTAGAGAAGAGGCTAGACCAAAACCTGATCTTTTAAGTTTGGGAGAGGGGGCAAAAAGGGTAGATTGCCAGATTTTTAGGGCTTCAATTACCAGAAGTCCCTGGCAGCATGCCCAGTTTTGGGGAATGCTGTGAATTCATGTCAGAGTTATCTGCAGATCTACTCTTTACTCATTCCTGCTAAAAGAAACATGTAATGGGATCAGACAAGGATGAACAATGCTCAAGACAAATTAACTCTCACCAGATCTATCTCCATCTTGTCTGGATGGGCTTCTGTTCTTGGTACTCATTTAGACCATTACGGATTCCAGGCACTGATTCATGCTCTATTTCACCCAAATCTATTTTTTTAAAGAGTACAACTGGGTGTACCTCAATCAAGATATCCTCATTCTGGATTTTCAAGCATATTTGAAACAGCATGGTAAACAAAACAGTGCAACAGAAATAGCACGTGCTCTACAACAGAGCACCACCTTGTAAAACAAGCCATCTAAGTAAAGCAAGAGCATTAGAGCACGATGTCCAAGTGCCAGATACCCAGAAGTCCAAGAAACAGCAAGAAAATTACTAAGGGAAACCTTGATCAAAAACATTGGATTTTATTATCCTGACATACAAATGGAAAGTTTTGCATTTAGTGAGCTATTGTTCAAAAAGACAAAAATGTTTTGACTGATTAAAGTGATAAATAAAAAAGCACTACTCTGTATTACCATAGCTCATTCCTGATACTTGCAATCACATATCATCTAGGTCAACATTTTTTATAATGCTCCAGCACATATATATCCCATTTTTCTACCCATTTGCATTGATTTATATGCCATCACTGATATAATTCCAGATGAAATGTCCAGAGTATGTCCAAAACAGAAGGTCTTCTTATGGAGGCACCCTGACGTTAGAATGCCCTTATGGAGATATGCCTGGTACAGACACCATATTCCTTTCAGTGCCAGATTAAGCCCCTTTTTTCTTTTCAGTTAGGTGAAAAATGTTTATTCGTCCAATATTTTTGTTGCACCTCTTTTAAAACTATGTTTTAATATTGTGTTGATTCCAAGTGTTAATTAATAACACCCTGAAATCCATTCTGCATCTGGTTGCACTTATAAACAGCAAATCTAACCTCATAAGAAGATGGGAAACTAACATTGCACTCCCATTTTAAACAGGTAAATCCCATTAAGTTCAGTGGGAGTTTATTTCCAGGTGTCAACATCAGGGAGTTAGAACTTCAGTTAAAGAGGTAAACAGTCTAGACTCTAGACTGTTTGCAAATCTTTATAATCAATTCACAGCATCGGGGTTCAGAAAATACAATCATCTATCCTAATCATCACTCCATATATTAGCAAAAATCCAAAGAACCACACTGCTACCTCTGCAAAGGGCAGTTTGTGGGTCTAGGCCTACTCCCAGTAGATCACGGTTCAAATTAAAGCTGGGTTTTAAAGACAACTGAGATGTTTCAATCACAGCCGAACATTTTACCTTCCAGCAACCATGGAAACAGAAAATAACTTTCCATCATACATCGCAAGCACTAAAAGACGACAACGGGAAGGAAGGAGTGCCTTCAAAGATAGCGCTGGCCAACAGCGATGGGTAAGGCGGAAGGCCACCGCAGAGGCATGCCACCATGACATGCCGTAATGCAGCCGGGGCCCGCTGTCATCGTCCCTCGTCCCTTTCCCGCGTGCACGACCCTCCCGAACGAAAGGGGCCATTCATCCCGGCAGACGCAGGCGCGGAGGCCTCCTGTCCCCGCCACCGACCCCGTCACCCCTGTTCACCTGTCCCCCGCCGAGGCCGCCGCGCCACGCCCGCATCCGCTGCCGGGGCGCCGCCGGCCCCGCTCTCCGCGCGCCCCACCCATCACGTACCCTTGGCCTCGCAGTCAGCGCAGTACTTGTTGTCCTCTTCCCGCAGGAGCTTGGCCAGGATCGCCTGGTGCTGCTCGTTCTGCTTCTGTGCCTTCTCTCGGCACGAGCGGGTGGCCATGGCGAAGGGAGACGGGCCAGGAAGGGGGGAGAGATGAGGCGGGGGGAGGAGGGGGGAGGGGAGAGCGCGCGGAGAACGACAGGAGGTGGCAAGAGGCGAGCCCGAGGGGGTGGTGGTGGAAGAGGAGGGAGGGAGGGAGGGACGAGAAAGGAGTCGGGCGGGCGCAGTGCAGAAAGCCGAGGGAAGAACTCCAGCCGAAGCCGACAACCCGAGCGGAGCGGCGGCGACCGAGCTTCCTATTCCTTTCCTCCTCCCCCGCCGCTCGTCACGCCAGCAGGGGAGCGGCGCAGCCAACCAGCGGCTGCCGGAAAGTCAGGCTCAGGAAGGCGGAGCGGCGCCGAGTTCCTCAACCGGAACTACTACTTTCGGCGGCGTCTGCTTACGAAAGAACTTCCGCGACATTGCTCGTCACCGTTTCTCCGCGTGACGCGTGTGCTTCTTTCCTCCACGCCGCCTCCTTTCTCCCTCCTCCTAACAAAGTAGTTCCTAGGGAGTGACAGGGCGTAGGCAGGCAGGCAGGCAGGCCGGGCTCGATTATTTCTAGTACATCCCCGTGACTGTGAGGCCAGCGAGGCTCAACGCCCGAGAAAAGCCTGCCTGGCGATCAGGGAAGAGGTCTCCTCGCAGTCTAGTCTCCGGCTCTGTCGAGCGCGGCCCCCCACCCACGGGAACTCCCGCGGCGTGGCTCCAGAGGAGTGGTGAGTCATCGGTCTCCGCGGGAGCGCGGTATCCGTGCGCCTGCAAAAAGAGGGGAAGCGCAGGCGCGCGTGGAGAGCGCCCTGCCCGCTTTTCTTAATTGCTTGGGGACTTGTGGCTTCCCGACGTCATCGCAGCGTCGCCCACGATGCACGCTGTGCATTTGCAAGTAGGGCAGTTCGCGCCTTGCCTCTTCTCTTCAGAAATAGATGTTCTGTGATGGTTCTGATTTTCCCGCGACATTGCCCAGCCAAGGCTGCAGATTCTCTGGACTGAAACTTTCGAGGATTGCAATTTCCCGGCTGGGATGGGAAGAGAAGGGACGCTTTGAACACTTTAAAAGTAACTGTTGCGTATTTGTTTGCAGCCAATCCTGTGCATGTTTACTCAGGAGTTAGTCCCTGGTTCAATAGGATGCATTCCGAGGATGTTGAGCATTGCAGCCTTACCTAGTATGGCTAGGGGGGAAATTCTGGTTCATTCAAGGATGAAAGTACTTAAGCCTGCACAGATACATTACAGCCTTGCAGAGGTCACACTGCATATTTAAAGAACCTGGGACATCCGCAGCATCCATAAACTTAGCACTTTTCACAAGATTATACAGAAAATAGATCAAATACGAACATTACTGTATTTTAATGTGCTTGGGGTAGCCCCTGATCCTCTTCCCACCCTTTCTGTAGCAATGTGCAGATATTAGAAAGTTCTGAATGACCTGATAAATGTAGAAAGAACTGTCTTTTTCCACATGGGAAGGGCTGAAGAATACCCCCCCCCCCCACAAACTGCTCTTAGCATAATCTCAGGCAATACCCATTATTTATTTATTTAGAAAATGTCTATGCTGCCCCATTCGCTGAAGCCTTGGGGCCGCTCACAAAACAATTTGGCAGGGAAGTGTCCTAATCAAGATAAAAATCCCTCCCCATGTGACTGTAATAAAGTGGTCCTTGATTCAGTAAAGAGAAGACTATCAGGTTTCCAAGGAAAGCCCTTCTCAAAGAGAGACTGAACACCAGATCTGGTTTTAAACACTATGCATGTAACATTTATTCTATGATATAAAGAATACAGAAGTATAAGAATACAAGTTCAGCAATCATCAGCAACAATATCAAGAGGCCTCATTCACACTCGCATTCATGCAACACTCATACAGCCAATAGACCCTCTCGGTGATCCAACGGGCCTGTGGGTGACCAGTTGCAGCACTATTCTGGCACACACGGGAGCTGGAAAGCCCAGTCATTTTATACCTTAAAGTTGACTCTATCAGCTTAGTCCTACTGGATTGAACAGTGAACTTCTCTGAGCTTGGCTGACAGAACATGCTGGTCTTTATCTTGAACGCATACACTCTCATCACATTCCATTGTCTCTCCTCATAGTACAGAGTGGGCTTATCTTATGTGTTATGTTCCATTCTCCAACCACCCCCGGCCTCTCTGTTTTCTCAGTCTGGTCAGTCCCATCATGCCTTTTCATTCCTCATTTTCTTCTGGGTCTTAGGCCTTCAGGAACCCATGCACACTGTGACACCCACAACAATAGATCAAAGTTTACCCTCAACTGTGAGGGGGTCTCAGTATGTTCGAAGTTTTCAGCCAACTGATCAGTGTCAACACTGATCACAAGCATGAAAATTAAAAGAAACTCTTTGAAATAGTATAAAGCAGAAGCATTCAAATTGTTTTTTACATTTTTATACTGCCTGTAACCAAAGCTTTCTGGGCAGTTTACAACAAGGTATAAAAACAATAAAATACAATAGATCAAAACTATTAGCAAGGATTTAAAATAACATAACACATTACACAATTAAAAGACAAGTAAAAAGACACAACCAAGAGTAAAAAGAGACCCGACTAATTGTTTCAGGCCCCTAAATGACCAGAAAGATCTTTAAAGTCTTCCTCAAAGAGGACTCTTTTGACCTGGCACCAAAAAGGTGGCAAATTTGGTGCCAGGTGGGCCACAGCAGGGAGATTATTCCAAAGATGGTGGGCCACCACCGAAAATGCTGAACATACTTCAGGTTCCTGATTGTTCTTCCTGTGACAGAAGTTGTGACATCATGCTGAATTTATTTAAGCCATTCCTCAAATACTGATTATTCTGGAGGTGCCATACACTCTGCAGCTTCCAGTGAGGTTGGATACTATGGTTACTCAATACAATTGAAAGCAGACCTTGAATATATAGTTACCACAAAAAGTTATTGATAATCTCTTCCATAGATCAATGGGCAGTCTAGGACTTTAAAAAAATCATCATTCTCTTCAACCCATCCACCCCAGCAAAAATGAAGGCTGCATGTGTACATTATAAATTTAAGAATAATGCTAATGATATCTGTCACACTGCATATAAAACATAGAGAAAGGAAAGTAACACAAAGAGCAACAGTGCAAGTCATACTTTACTTAAAATGATTGCTTTTAGCAAATTCATACAGGTAATTTGACTATAATTTCAAACCATTCTAGGAATTAAAAGCATGAAGAAATCAAAGTTGCTTGTTTCTTCAAGGAACTGAATACATGTTCTGAAAAGGAAGAGAGAAAATGTTGCAGAGCCAAGTGGCATTGTGTCTATCAGTTACATTTCTGTGAGGTGTCCTACCATATATAAAGAAAAAGGTTGTGTGTGTAGAGCCCCTGTGGCGGCATGTGCATCAGAGGCAGCCCTCCCCACTTTCTGCCCATTCCAGTGTTGTGTAAGGGTGTAGCTGCTGTGATTCTAGATCTAATGATTATATCATGGGTTATTTGCACTGTCAGTGCCACACCAAGCTGTGACAGCACAGCAATCCTTGCACATACCTGATTACTTCTGAGGACTGTAGGCTATAACATGAAGCCATAAATCAAATCCAATGTGAATACAGCTAAGGTACAGGCAATTCCAGAATTTTTTAAAAAGAATTATAACACAAAAAAACCTAACTAGAAAAAGATTTGATAGAAATGCAGAGAAAGGGCTTAGCATTGTTTACTTTTCCAGACAAATCTGCCTCATCAATGGTTTTGTAAACTTGACTGATGAAAAAATGTTTTATTAAGCAGCCAAGGGGTCACTGTGGATATAGGATAAGAAGAAAATGTGCTCCTTAATGGAAAACATAGATCTGTCCTGAACAGCTTTTTCATCTTTTCTTATTTTAAGATGAAGATTTCTTAATTGCCATGGTTGTAACTGCTTTTTCCTGGTAAACAGCACTAATTCTCTGTAAATTTATTTATATCTTGCAAAAGAATGCCGGAGAGAGCTGGATGAGTCACACACTGGTTCTCCCTGACAATGAGAAAGACAGTCCTAAGTATCCACAGAACTTATGTAACATCCTTGATATCATAATTATGAAAACAGAACCATCCGCTGTTATGGGAGATTATAACTTGCATTTCTGTGCTTAGAAGCAGGTGTATCTTCTGCCTTTAGGAGTTCAAGAATCCTTTTTAAAGAAGAAGGTGCTGTTGCACTCACCCTTTATCTCCTTTGCCCTCTGGCTGCACAGCAAATGCCTGATTTATAATACTAAAGAATATAACCAGCTTGATAAATACTGCAAGTCATACTGATATTAACAAGCTTAGGTAAGCATTATTTCTGGCATACTCTTCCACTGCCTATGACAGCATATTAGCAGAAAAAAGAAGTAAGAAATATTAAACAACATAATATTGTAGACAGTTTTAAACATGTCTCCCCCTATCTTGTTGCTGTGCTATAGTTAAAGCCTGCTTGGGTGAATGGTTGCCTTTGTAAGAAATTCCCCTCTTTTCCCCCCAATTATCAAAAGACTTCTTATGATGGTCACAGAAAGGTGCTAGTTACAGGAATCCTTTGCTCAATCACACAACACCACACACAGAATTTTGACCTGCACTGAGCTCATTCTTGAACTGAATCCAGGCACCCTGGCTTCTTAACTGCGCTAGTTGCTCACTAAACTTTTCTTCTCCTGGTGCAATTTGAGGGGTTTTTCTTTTTGAAATGTTGACTAAATATCACTTAGCCTATAACTTGTATCAAGACTACTGTTGAAGCAGACCCAAAGTAGATTACAAGTAAATGGCTACAGTTAACTTGAGTCTGATTTCAAAGAAACCAAACATGATCTATTGTTCGGGATACAAGAGCTGTGCTAGATTTTAACTGATGTACTTTAAATAAAGCCTATCCTCAATAAATGCTGGAGGCAGTCATTTATTTAATAATTAACTAATTAGTTTCATTACCCATTTCCCTACAGGAAATGAATCCACACAGCAAAAAAGCTGATTGCTCTTGTTTAAAAATTGCAAGTCCAAGTTTGCTTTATGATCTGGCCAGACTTCCCAGTCCCATCCTTGCAGTTCCATGGTCATTGCGCTTAATCCTCCTAAAAAGACTAGGATAGGTTTTAGGGCATATTAGAAGTACTAAAACTGTTTTGTAATGTGACTGGCTGAAGTAATTAGGTTGTTGCAGTGCAGGTTTGATATGGACCATACATATGTTAACATATCCTTTCTTGCTAAAATAGTGAATTGGATCCGAGGCTTTTTAGCAACTCAGTCTTAGGGATCCTGGGTGCCTGTCATTTTTTTTCCAGCCTAACTTTCTTGCCAATTTAGACAGAACCAAAGGTTCTGTTAAAGATACACAAAGAAGAAACCAAATCCACAGGAAGGCATTAACAATCACTAATCCTTGAGATATAAGAAAATAGCTAGCAACAACATGTGTAAGCAGATATCCAGGCATTGGTCATGGCTTTCTGAATTTATTACCACAGTGGAATAGTGTAAGTTACTTTCCTAAAGCTGGATTTCTTGAAGCCTCCCTTCATTCTCATGGTGTGGTAAATCAGCAGGAAGACAGAATCCCCATAGCTCTTTGTGAGCCGTGGGGCAGCTGTGCTCTCTTCATTTGTGGTCATAGATTCGCTGTGCCTCTCTCTCCGGTTTTAATGCTTTTAGGCAGTTTACTGGCAAGAGCTTTCTGTATTGATGCAGCTTTTATTTTAAAACGAATGTTTAGATTTTCAGCACACCCAGTCCCTGGCCTGGAAATGTCCTTGCTACTGTTCCCAGTTAGAAGTAGGGATGTAAAGCTGGAAGCAACTTCTAGTACTCTAGTACACCAACCGTCAGTGCACACCTAGCAAGGATTCTGATCCAATTATCCCACTGTAACCAGTGTTCCCCTAAGTTAAGAAAGCACTGGGTGCCGAAATCCTAAACATATTTTGTAGGAAATAAGTCACAACAGGCTGGGGTATAAGTGATATCCAGAGGGCTTCAAAAACATCAAGCTCAGAATGAAACTTCAAACCATGCAGCAGGAATCAGAAAATAATATCTGTATTATACCTCAGTCCCTCTCCTACATTTCCCATTCCCTGTCTGTGGCTAATTATCACGTAGCTGCAAATCTTCCCATAGTCACATACTGTTTTTTTAAAAACCACATAGCAACATGCAGCACATGTGTGTGTTTAGCCTTGCCGAAAGCCAATTACTATAGCAATTGGAATATTTTTACACCACTGCATTATATTTTAGACTGTGTGAAAATAACCTATCTAGAGATGGCAATATGTCATTTTTTGCCATGAGATTTAATCATCCATTATTTTGATGGGCGTAATCAGCCTGATGTTCCATGTTCTGGCAGATCTCATCAGCCTCTCAGCATTTTCACATTCCTCTGAGGCAGACAGTTTATTCTTTATTTAGCCCTGACATTTCTCTCTCTCATATTTTCTTTTCTATACAATAATACATCAAAACAGTATCTTGTCTTCAATAAGGTTGCTTATAATAACCCTGTGCTCATTTCTACTTTTGAAACCTGATTTTCTTTACCTCTTCAGCAGGTCCCTACCTGGACTAACAGCCATGTCCGATTTTGATTTTATTCTCCTTTATCTAATTTTGTTCTGGTCTCTGTTTTACATTCTGTGGCTGATTAAAGAATTCTCGCCTTTGCTTGATGATTCCTATTCCCCTTTCCTGTTACTGCTCCTCAGTACTTTCCTGTGCTGCAATAAAAATGACTCAGCTACTGCCCTTCCTACACAGCAGTAGCACAGAGATGTCCTCCTCATTCTATTTTCTCCACATGGCTTACAGCCACAGCTGCCCCTGGCTGAACAGAAGGCTTTCTGCCACTTGAGACGTTTCCAGGCCTTGTTCCAGCAATGGCAAGTGGTACCACCCTTGCCTTCTGCAGAGAAGAATGCAGCACAACAAAGACGACTCACCTGAGCATCCCTCCCCGGTACACAGATCCGAGACAGATGCAAGGATAGCTGAGCCGACGCAAAAAAGCATCTAATGACTGGCATTCCGCTTAGACTCAGCCTCCTTTGAATCAATGGCCACCTAGGATTTGTAAGTGAAGCAGGTGATGTTGCACAGTCATTCACTTGTCCTTCTGTTTTAAAACCACATGCTGATACTTGCAGCTTCAGAAGACCCCAGTACAGACAATTACCTGCAAGATTTTATACAGAAGCTGGAAGCTCTCCTCTGAACTACAGGCTACGGCCAAGAGAGCTGTGCTCAGCACGGAGTGAAGTAGTCATGGACACACGCATGCTGCCTGCTGTCCTTTTTCCTGTTAGGCCCACAGCCACCGCTGTGACAATTGCATTTTTAAATCACAAGTCCTTAAATGTATGGTGTTATGCATGTAAAAGTCAAAATGGAGAGCAAAGTGGAGCAAACTAGAAGTTTTGCAGCAGATCTGTGATTACATTTACCAGTGTTTTTGTTTTTAATACTGCTGCAGGGAATTTGCTTTTCAGCTGAGCAGTGTTGCTCAGGGAGGAATTTTACACTATTAAACAACTGTGTTGAAGTTTAATTGGAGCAGTGGTGCTAAAAAAGAGTTTTATGGTCCCCCCCCAATATACTAATGCTACTTTCTTTATCTATCTATCTATCTATCTATCTATCTATCTATTTATTTATTTATTAAAACATTTTTATGCCGCCCCATTCGCCGAAGCCTCGGGGCGGCTTACAACATAGATAAAACAAGTTAAAATCCATATAAAATAATCTTAATTAAAACACACATTATAAAATAAGCCGCCCTGGCCAGATAAAATTCAATTGTATTTAGCATTTAAAATGTTGCTTAAATAAAAAGGTCTTAGCCTGGCGCCGAAAAACAAATAACGACGGCGCCAGGCGGACCTCTCTGGGGAGCGCATTCCATAACTTAGGCGCCACCGCTGAGAAAGCCCTTCTCCGAGTAGCCACCCTCCTAATTTCTCTCACGGAGGGCTCCCGGAGAAGGGCCTCTCCCGCCGATCTCAGGGGGCGACTGGGCAAATATGGATGTAAGCGCTCCTTCAGGTAACCTTCAGGGAGCATAAAGAACATATTTTTTTTCCTAAGGAAGCACTGCAGGAGGCAGGATGAAAACCCCTCTCTGTGCAGCAATGTTGGCATAAATTCTGACATGCACACAGTTATCTTAATGTGAAAAAAATGGAGATCCAATCTCAGGTCTCATGTAGCATGAAGTTTAGCCCAGATAGGAGTTGCAGGAGCTGCCTTGCAGTGTGCCAGGGCAATGACAAGCAATTCTAAATCTCTGAATCCCCCAGGCTTTGGATCTAAGGTCTAAGCTGTCTGTTCAAACATCGCCCAGGCTTGCATGCAATGACGAGCCAAAGTGCTAATGATCAGCTGAAGTGCTGCAAAAGCTACAGATGGAAGCAAAACATAGAAACTGTTCTGTGAATTTGCTCAAAATACGAACCTTTTCAAAGGGCTGAGATGGTGAACTAAATGCTGTATGGAACATTGCCTGTCTTCCAAAGCTAGATTGTTACTTTTGGAAATATTTTCAGGGTACCACAACAATTAGCTTATCAAACACCCTATTCCAATAATTAGCTTGCATCTTGTCATTAAAAAGACATATTTAACTCAATGTGACGTATTAGCAACAGTTTCTTGTTGGATGTTTACAGCAGCCTCATGATGATAAACAATATTCTGTTGCTGCAGCAAAACAATTTTTTTTAATCATGTAGCAACCATGTTTAGTATCTTTATAGTCTTTATTAGATTCAAAGAGTTTTATGACATACTAAATTTGTTTCTAAACTGTACTGTAATGGATACGGCCATACAGTAGTCAGTAAATCGTTAGCAGTTTGATCATAGATCAGCACTTCTGCTCACAATTTTGTACAAAAAAGTAGGACTGGTTTTGGGTTCTTTTTTGGCGGGGGGAGGGATAATTCTGAGCCAGGGTTAAGAAGAGCTCAGATTCTAACCTCTTTTCCAGTACCAGAGCATATCTCTGAAAATGAACAAAAATAAACAGTGCCCTTTGCTTCATTGAGTCACTCAGGCCAGGCTATACAAAGCTGAAAGCAGGGATTCCAGCCGAAAGGGTGTGACTTGCAGGCACCTCTCAATTTAAAAATTAAGTACTGCCCTGCCAGTACATCTTACAAATGTAGTTCTTTATTTTTCTTCTTTTCTATTTACCACTTAACAAGATCTGATTTAAAATAGTGCCATTCTTCTTACCTGTACTTTTTCCTAGGAGTTAACAGCAGGGTGGATTTGATTTAAATCAAATCCATTTAAATCGGTAAGATTAGATTTAAATCATGGCTTTCAACATAATTAGAATGCATGCATGCCTTACCCATAGGTAGAGGAACTTTATTAAAACATTCCCAAATTAGAACATGTTGTCTATCCCATCAGATAAGTTAGTTAGCCCAACAATAGCTGTCTTATGCATTTTTGAGCCCTAAGGTTTGCATACATAGACTAGATCAGCCTTCCCAAACAATTAGTAGTCCAAGTACTGGGGAAAGGGTAACTTGGCTTCAGTTGTCTCTGCTTTCAGTACCTCCACATTAGATTATTGCAATGATCCCTTTGAAGACAGTTCAGAAACTGAACCATGTGCAAAATGCAGTGGCCAGATTGATAATCAGTGTGGTGTAGTTAAGGGCATGGGACTGGGACTCAGGCAACCACCACTAGGCGATAGAGCCAGCCAGCTGGGTGACTTTGGCCAGTCACAGACTCCTGGCCCAACCGACCTCACAGGGCTTCCAGCCTACGGGGCAGGTGAAGCCAGGGTTTCATTGTCTATCTCCAACCACATTATCTGTGGAAAATGCTGAGTGCCAAAAATCCACTCCTTGGGATTTCCGGAACAGCTTGGGATGTTTTGAAGAGGCTGCAGCAGAAAAAAAGAATTATTGTCACAATTGACAGTTCATTGATTACCTTAGAAACTCATGTACCTTGATTGGTTAAGGCATTCTCTGAATTTAGCAGTATCTCCTCATGCGTAAGAGGGTTTCTGTATCCACTGTAGTCCTAGCACCCAGCCACTCCAATAGTGAATTCCTGTAATTCTTCTGCCTTTCTGGTCACCTGATGAAGCCAATTGGCGGAAGATTTTGGACAAAGAAATACTGCACCCAGCACTTGCTTAAAACTTTGGAATTCACAACAGGTAGCAGTAATGGCTGATATGGGTTTTAATGGGGATTAGACAAATCCATGTTAGTCATTATGGCTACTTGCTATTTGCTACTTCCAACATCAGAGGCACTATGCTTATGTGCACCTATTGCTGGAAAACACAAACAGAAGAGTGCCGTTTTACTCATGCCCTGCTTGGGGTATTTCCAAAGGCAGCTGTTGGGCTACTGTGTGAACAGAATGCTGGATTAGACGGACTGTTGGCCAGATCCTGCATGGCGCTTGCATTTATTAATCTGCCTCCTCTCACCCAACTGTTTCCTTCCAAATCCACCAGTGGTATTAACTAATATTTTGCACCTGAAGGGTTAGTTTTCTGCTGAAGGGAAACACAGGATGCTTCCATATGCTTCGTGAAACCATCGGTCCATCTAGCCAAGCACTGCCAACATGGGTTGGCAACAACTGTCCAGAGTTTCTGGCAGAGTTCTTCCTAGCCCTACCTATAGATGCCTGAGACTGAACCAAAGACTTTCTGCAAGGAAGGCAGGTGCTCTGTCATTGAACCATGGCCCTTCCTCTTGGCCATGCAATTGAAATAATATTCTTTTCTCGGAAATAAAATCTGTTACAGTAATACTTTTCTAGCTACTCTACCTTATATCTCTTTCTAGTGGGTGCCAGCCATCTTAAACATTCATTCTCCCTCAGTTTTAGTTGCTAGACATAAAGGAGATTCAGATAATAACCATTTGAGTCCAGACACGTAGAAAAGCCACATTATTGTTTTTAATCCCTTAGTAATTAACATAGTGCAGCCTATAGAAAACAAACACAAATACTTCCCAGTCTGTTGACGTTAACTACCTAGCTCACCTATGCAAACTGATCTCGAGGCTAAAAGTTTAACTGTTCCTCCTTGATGTCTCGGTACCTGCTCCACATGCTCACGTGAAGGCAAACAGGCGGAAGGGTTGGTGTCCTGAACATCACTGCATTCTCCCCAGGAGGTAGGCCTGTAATTCTTGCTGGCTCAGACACTTTCCAACTCTGGGGCCCTTTCTTTTAACATCGGTCCACATTCAACCACTTAACTGCTGCTGCTTTCACTGTCTCCTTTATAGGCTCCAATATTCCACTCAGGGTAAGCTCTCTCTTTTCTGCCATCACCTCTCAATGCCTTCTTTGCTGTCCTGCAGTTATCTTTTCCTCCTCACATTCTCTCATCCCCACAGTAACCAGCAGCTCTCAGCATTCAGGATGGCTCCCCAACCCCATCTCCAGCTGTCCACTCAGTATAAGACACTCTTTTTAAAAGTCAGTTCAAATCCCATCTCCCTCATTAGATGATGCTAGCAATGCTAATAATGTAAATAGGATACACATTCCTTACTTACATCACTGTTAGATGTGCTTCAGGCTGGCACAGCGGTCTATCTTCATTTGGTTTCAGCAGGGGAACTGCCTTGGTCACCCTGTGGATGACCTTTGTTTGGAGAAGGACAGGGGAGTGCATCCCTGTTCATTCTCCGGCTATCCATACCGTCGACCAGCCTTTCCTTCTGGCTAGGCTGGCTGGATTAGGAGTTGGAGGCACTGTGCTCCAGTGGTTTGGCTCCTATGTGGCCAGCTGCTTCCAGGTGGTGGTGCTGGGGAGGTACTCGTATGGCTCTGTGCCGTGACCCCTACACCACGGGGTATTGCAGGGTGCCACACTTTTCCCCATGCTTTTTAGCATATGCATGAAACCACTATGTGAGGTGGGGTGAAGTGTCACCAATATGCGGACGACACTCAACCCTACCTGTCACCGAATCGAGGTGAGGTAGTGACGGTTCTGAGCCAGTGCCTGGACAGTGTGATTTCATCTCGCATCTACTCCTTCAAAAATTATTCAGACTTTTTTAAAGGATTCACTAACATTCTTTAGGAAATCCATTAGCAATTTTTCCTTTTCTTTCTTCACTTTTATTTAAAAAGAGTGATAGTTTTAGTGACAGTTTAGTTTCATTAATTATACCTTACATCCATATGTGCTGGAGTTTATCACAGAAAAGAGCAGAACAGTGTATTGCACTAAAACCAACAAGGTGTACCAGAAGCATACATTTCTTGGGCTTTGCTGTTAGGAAATAAACATATCCAACATGCATAAGAAATAAGATAGTCAAAATATATTGGCTCAGATGGTATATATGGGTGCTTTGACAGGCATTACTCCGAACTCTGCACTTTGTCACTATAGCACAGATACATTTTATGCTATTTTTACTGTAAGACTGTCCCAAGACACTAGTAGTTGGATGGTATATAAAAGCTTTAAACAAACAAACTCCTGTTCCTCCAACATGCTTCCTAGTTTTCTTTCCCTGAGATAAAAGGGCAATAAAGGCCATTAATTTGCTGCAGTTTATTAGTCTGTAAACAATACACAGAATTTTCAAACATTAATTTGTATCCTATCAATAGCTGCTTATTTTGGATACACACTAAGTTATCATATACGTACCTATAGTCTAATAAGCTGTGCAAAAGCTATGAAGGTAAAACTTGGAACATTCATAGATAACAATGGGAGACTAAAAAAATGCGGAAAGGTGACCTCTCAAGATTTCAGAAGATAATTGTTCCACAGATTTTCACCCAAATTCACATTAGAAAATTTTTAGGATTCCAAGAAAAAAATCAGTATTCTAAAAACACTTCCCCTTATTCCATTTTGGTGAGACTGTTTTGAACATATATTTGCATGAAAAAATATTTTTAAGGGATATTGGGATTTTCTCTATTACTATACAGAAGAAATCAGCAAGAATATTTTTGTTATTTCAAAAAATTGTGTGCCTTCAAATATAAGCATTACTGGTCTGTATTTACAAATAAATAAGTTAATAATTTTGACAAAAAGACTGAGTGCAAGCCAAAGCAAAGGACTCCATCATCTGGATAATTTATTTCAGGAGAATGGAAAAGTAATTCATTAATGACTGTGTAACAGTGGAGAAATATATTCAGAATGTCAGAATCAGAGCCCGATTGGTCCTGCAAGTGTCTGTACAACCAGGAGCTCTTCTGTGGGCAAACAGCCGGGAAGCAATCATGTACTACACCTGAAGGTCCTGGAGACCAGCATAAAAGGCTTTCTGGCACTGCTGCTCTTTGCCACAACAACACAAGCCATCCCCCGGACTCCTTCTGCTTTGGCTCCAGGCATCTCCATGCCTTGTTCCTGAGTAGACCGTCTTGCTCCAGCCTGCATCCTTCCTGCTGTTCTCTTCCTTCCTCTAAGTAGACCCTGCCTTGCTCCAACCTTCACTTCAATGACGCACCCAGTAAAATGACCTCCAAATAGTTCTCTGATTCTTTCTCTCTGTGAAATCTGACTATTCTTCTCCATGGTATTGACCTGGGACTGCTGACTTGCCTCTGGCCCATTAGCAAACTTCTGGACTTTACTTCAGCTCGTGCCTTGGACCCGGCGTTCTGCCCATTCCAGCTGCCACCCACGGCCCAGCCCTCACACAGAGTAGTAGAATCACAATAAAGAAGTGGATAAATATGGTTCAGTGGATAATACTTGGGGATTACTGTTACATTCAGTGCATTTGATTCAAACAAGTAAAAAAAGAATGTAGCAACTCCAAAATACTTTATAGTCAGAGGAGTGGCAGCAGTTCCATCCATCATATACCTAATTGATATGTTTTACACATCAAGTGGGAAATGTTACATGCTTCATAAAGCTCTAAAGAGAGGCCAGGTTACATGAGACAGCAATTAATCAATTGCCTTGCTGCATCTCAGCTTGTAAATAACAAACATCGGTTTTTCTTGAAGTATCTCTGCAATTTGCATTGCTGAAAAAGTTTGGTTGCATTGACAAGTATAACGATCTTACATGAAAGTTATAGCCTTCAAAAGGACTTCCCCTTGAAGTATGTTTAGGATTGCAGCCTTAATTAATTCTATCAACCGTTATATTCACATCACCATCAGGAACCAAGGACAAAAAGGCAAAAACATAGTTTTAAATTTAAAGTATATTTATCCAAAGTATTCCTCTCAAAAAGGTAATTAAATAAATTATGGGAAAGAAATGCAAAAGAAAATTTGGGTGATTTTTTCCATCATTTTTACTTCCACCCAGATAGCAGTAGCATTAAAGTCTGGAACCGTTTAAAAATCTATGCAGCGTCCTTTCCGTTCCCAATCTCCGTAACGAGTAGGTTCGGGGCCTTTGGGTCCACCCTTTTCTTTTGTAACAGGATTGATGTCATCTGGAAATTCTAAAAAGAAGGTACAGCAAAAGGCCAATAAATAGGCGGTTCCGCTCAGCTATTAGACTTGTAATGCTACTACATGTAACATTCCTGGGATACTTCAGAGAGTCCTTACACATCACCTTACTATGGCACTAGGGGTCACTAGGAACCCTTATTTCCTGATTGCTTATTTGCTCCAGTTTTAGCTGTGGGACCAAACCTACCATAAGGTATATGAAGAATCAATAGCTTTGAGTAACCTAGGGCTTATAACTGTGCTATTACAATCTCGGGATACAATTATGTAACAATATGTTAACAACTCATATTCAAAGAAAAACTTTTGAAATGTATGAAGCAGCTGTTTTTAAGAGACATGACACAGCAATTCAGTTTATTCAAAATAATACAAACATGGCAGTGTGCTGGGGAAAAAGATGCAGTGAGGTAAAAAAACTAAATGGATGATTTTACTTTTAAAATTTGGTTATTTCAGCATCAGAAAGTAACCTTCTAAGCAGGTTCAGCCCCTGCCCCGACACATACAAACCAAAAGAAAGAATCACATTAGCAAACTGAAAAGCAACTGTCGTATTATGAATGTCAGTAAAGATAATATCCACACTGCGTTGAGAATACAATGCCTCAGAGCATTGACACAGACACAGGAAGCAAATGATACCACAATTATGTCTGTAAAAGCTGGATAACAAAGGGATACTGCCAGCTATTGAAAATGAAAATAGGATGGTGTAACTGCATCCAATTACAGTTCTTCATGTGGCAGCTGCTTGCCCCAGGAGGGTTGTAGCATCTCAGCACTGCATCTGTTTTGGGACTATTTTCCAAATGTTCATATTTATGTCTTCTACACTCACAAACACTTACTTTCTAAAGGCTCCTTTTCTGCACTGGATTCTTCTGGCTCATCAAAACGACCTACTGGCAATTTTGGTTTTTTAAGAGGTTGCTTGGTAGATGCAGCATTTCCTTTTGTGCTACAGTTAGTACTTCCCAAAGAGGTGTGCAGCAAAACTGACCCTATTATATACAAACATAAATCAAATTGATAAAGATGTCCACAGGGATCCTCATTCTCCGATGTGCTGAAAAAAGTTTAGATAAACAAAAAAGTAATGTTCTATAGCAGAAGGTACAGTAGAACTCTAGATGCACACAGAGCAAAACTTCAGAGGACTAGAGCATAGAATGATGTACAGGGATGCCCCGTACCTCGAACTCAATTCATTTCAGGAGGCTGTTTGAACTCTGAATCATTCGAAGTCCAAAGCAACTTTCCCCATTAGAAATAATGGAAAGTGAATTAATCTGTTCCCAGACCCTGAACAACACTCATTTCAGTAAACTTAAAACAGCAAATACAGCCTCCTGAAATGAATCAAATCTGAGAGTATGTATGAGATGTGATCAAAAAGTGCAGTGAATGTTTAAATTTAAAAAAATACAGTAAAAGACACATTGCATTAATCCCCCTCAAAATACATACTCCCTCTCGCTTTGAACACACTTACCCTAGCACTGTCGTGGCTGCCTTGATGTCTTGAATCGATTCAAGGCAAGATGAGATGAATTGATTCAGGATATCAAGGCCATTTTTCCCAACTTGGGTGCATAACTGGATGATATTTTTGCTGCAACCATATTTTTTCTTTGTTTGCAGTTTGAACTTAGAAGCATCACTCAAACTGCAGAGTGATTTTATCTCAACTCTAATGTTCAAACTCTGGATTGTTTGAAGTTAGGGTCGTTTGAACCACGAGGCACCACTGTATTAAGAGTACCACATCTGTGTGAACACTTGCCAGTGTATTCACCTGCACAACTATGAGCAAGTCCATCAAAGCATGCACAGATACATCTTTCATAAACAGACCCAACCCTAGATAGATTTCCTCTTACACCACAAACATAAGCAAATGGATTGCTGTCATAGTTTAAACACATAATACCTTAAAATGATTAACAGTAATAGTTTTGGGGGGATTAAAAATTTGTTTCCCCTAAATTGTGAGCATATGAAGCTGACAATTGGCCCATCTAGTGCAGGACAATCTATTCCAATGAGCAAGAGTTCTCTGAGATATCAAGTAAGGGACTTTCTCAACCCTAACTACTTAAAATACTTCAACTAAAGGTATCAGGCATTGAATCTGCATTTTAAACCTTCATGAACCTAGATTAAGACAGTTATCACTTGGTATGATATAAACAATTGCCAGTCTGGACCAGATCCACCCCAGCCCTAAGTATATACTGAAAGTGTCTGAAAACATCACTTTCTCATTTTGTGACCAGTTGAATGCAGACTATTTTTACAGTACAAAGGCATGAATGCACATGTAAAATGTAACATATTGTGGATAAACTTTCTGTGATATAGTCAGATCTATTCTGAGAACAAAAGAGTCACTACTACAGAAAAAATAGGGGTTATCGAGTGGCAGCCACTCTCAGCTTCTCCATTAATATGAAGGTTGACGCTGACAAAATGAAATAATTACACTGTAAGTCTGTACAGAAAGTACATCAGAAACGTCTGACATGCCACTGATGGGATGAACTAAGAGATGCCACCTATTTCTCCTATTAGTGTGTCTGCACACAGGTGTCAGAAATGTAAAAATAGTGCAGATTTCCTCATTGCTTCATGACCCCACTGGAAGTCTGTTGATTTCCATCAGTTCCATGACAGTTGAATAGGAAGAGCCTCAGGGACATGTTGCCAATTGCAGCACCCCAAAACATCCCAAAAGTAATTGGCCAGAGGAAGGCCCCAAAAGTAGTTTGCCAGAGGAAGGCCACATAGTAAAAACACCACAATTATACTGTCCCAGGAGGGAGGGCAGATAAGAACAAAATGAACTTTGTGTAACCCACAGCTAGCACGCTAGCCTGACCGTGAATACAGTAATCAAAGGGACACTGGACACTGGTTCTAGCCGCCATGAAAGTTGCAGATGTGCAGGGAGTAAGAATATGGCAAGCCTGTGTGAATCTTGAGCAGATTAAGAAATAGACATGGGAAATGTCTGGTCCTTGACAGAAGAAAGGACTCTTTCTCCAGTACGGGAGGGGGTGCATATATTGATGTATCGATGTATTAGATGTGTATTAGGTGACCTAATTGGTTACCTAGGGTATAAAATGCATACCGGGGTTCAACTTTTGAGACACTGCTTTGGGCTGAATGTCCCCTTTTGTCTCTCTTTATACTATAGTGCACTAGAATAAGGCTGATTTTGGCTCTAAGTCTCGTCTCAGGCTCCTTGTGGCTCGGGTCTGGGGTCCACCCAGGTTTGCCCTAGCTGTTGACTGGCTGAGTTTGGTAACAGACAGAATGCTGGTGACTTCAGTCACGGTTGTGGCTCAGTGCCTGGAACAGTTCAGAGCTGCAGTGTAGAATCAAGAAAAGAGCAGCTACAGGCTCACCATTCAGTTGCATCACCATAGCAAGGCATAATAGTCTGATCTAGTAAATGACACTCTAATCTACTTAAGAAATCATCCAATTAGTAACTTCATTCTCCCCATTTAGTTTGCTCCCCACCCCTTTCAGCTGTGACTTTAAAACAAGATCTTCGTTTGCTACTGCACAGCTAACTCCCAAGCCAAATTAAAATGACCAGAGTAATTAGAACTGTTCCAACAGGTCCCCCCTCCCTTTTCCTGTTATTGTTTAATTTTGCCAGGTGTGGCTGGGTACCTATCCAATTCTTTCTTCTCTGTCTCCACCCCCACTTTTCTTACCATAGGCAAGGAGTTAGGGAATTAATAGGATGCTTCTGAGTAAATGTTGCTCCTCTAATGATTCAGTTATCTCAAAAAATTCCGCTCCTAGTTTTTGTGTCCAGCTTCTCCATTTCGCGGCTCAGTTTATAAGCAACTCTTCTCACCAGCTACTGGAATGAATGAGCAGAAGCCGATTGGGATACATTTTGGGGAGTGGCTGGAAAAGCAGCTGAAGCTAAAGTCAAGGAGGGTGCTGCGGCCGGGGCAAAGGCAATCAAAGAGCGCGAGGCTGAAATCTAAGCACCGGCTTACTTGGAAGCAAGCCTCCTTTAAGCAAAATGGAGCTTAAACCTACAGAAGACCTCTATAGGACTGTGCCCGTGAGTGACTCCAGAAAGGGACGGGGAAAACGGTAGGCTAAAACAACGAATCTCCTCCTCCGTGCTCGGTGCGTCCCCTCACTTTTTCTTGCGCGCACGCGCACACACACCTCAGCCTCACAACGCGCGCGCGCACTGACTGGACTGCGCCGCCCCCCCACCCCGGTCGCTTGCTGCACGGGAGGCACTATTTATTTATTTAAAACATTTTTATGCTGCCCCCATTGCAACAAAGCCTCGGGGTGGCTCACAACATCCATAAAATAACATAAAAATACAATCAATAATTTAAAAACTGGTACCATCTCGGCCATATATTAAAATCTGTAAGTACAAGCCGAGCGAGCAAGGGCTGGGCTGGTGCAGCGCTTTCTCTTTCTAGATCGTCCTGCTGAACCACACCAAAGAACACTACTCAGCCTCGGCTGTAAAAGGAGGAATCCGTGGACACAGCAGAAAAAGCTGAGAGAGAAGGGCCGAAGATGATTAGTTACAACCGAGCGGGAGAAGGCAAAGGGTGGCCGCGGGCCCTCTCCCCCTGAGGGCTGCGGAGCTCTGCTCCAGCTGACTGGGGTTAGCTCTCAGCCCGACCGGACCGACCCTGGGCCAGCTGACCCACCCACGAGACGGCGGGGCCAGGGCCTAGTTGCGAGCCTCTCTCGCCCAGCCACCCACGCACCCTCTCCCGCGGTCCTCCCGCCTCCAACTCCCCGCCCCCGCTTACTGGTTGGCCTCGCTACGGAGACGAAGCAGCGGCCCAAGGCGAGCGACAGCCTCAGAGCCATGTCCCGGCCGCACCAGGGCCTACGCTTTGCTCTGACGCCGGGCTTCGCGTGTAGCAGGCGGGACTAGTGCAGCGGGCGCCGCCTCCGCGCAGCCCCTTTCCCGTCGTTAAGCGGGCTGCGGTAGCCGCGAAGTGGAGCGCGATTCGTCGCTTTCGGAATGGGGAGAGGCAGGGCGGCAAGTGGGGCTATCCCTGAAGAAGGAACTGTGAAGGGGCCGGAGGACGAGTATAGGACCAGCGATGACTGCGCCAACTTTCTTTGTAGCACTAGGGGCGCAGAAGGCAACGTCCCCGCGAGTTCACCTAACACTTTAGTTAGTGCACAAACACACTTAGATCATGATGCACAAGGTGTTTGCAGTGGATATTTCAGATCGAGGAAATTAATAACGGCGTGGAAACTTCAAAGTAACTTGAGCTTCAAGCAGCTACCTTTTCAGGCAGGCAGCTGTCCCTAGAACGGTAAAACGGCTCCTAACCAGGTTAACTGCCAGCTCGCTAACTCTGCATTACCTTCTATCGTGGGCTATTCCGCACATATTAACTAGCACGATGCAGCCCTGCCACACATAACAAAACCGCCCTTAAAAACCATTCTAACAATTTTGAAATTCTATTGACCATAAGCTGCAGCAGGGCCTATTATTAACAGAAAGGCCAGGAGAAAATAACAAATCTAGTATGGCTATTAAGATTCTTGGTTGGATGCAGTGAAACCTCAGAAGGGACAGCCCACCCCACATTTAGCAGTCCTTCCACCTGCAAGAGAGATTTGGGGAGGGGAAAGTGCTGCTGTGCTTCCCCTGGCATTTTTCTGGCTCTAACCTACCCTTGACCTAATTGCTTTAGAGACTTTCTGGAGGAAGCAACACAAGGTTAAGACAGAAACCAATATTTAGGTAGCTAGAATTTAATGGCTTCCTCTGGTAAGCTAGAATTAAATGAATACTAAAATAGAACAGTGCAACTGGATAAAAGTTCGGAGGAGGAAGCCATAGGCAAGGAAGGGGAGAGAGCAGTTTAGGCAAAAAGCAGGTCAAAATAAAACCACTTCTGCAATACAACCATCACTGAAAAATGTACCTCAGGTGTGAAAATAAATTTTCTAAGCTACAGCATCAGTACTGGAACAGTGGAATGACTGCCACAAAGAATTAAACTGAACACAGTCTTTTAAGTAAAAAGAAATTATAAACAAAACAAAACCTCTTCAAATCACTACATGGATTGACAACAGCTAAGCTGCAAAGTACCAGTGTAATAAATTACATAACAGCTGTGACAATAGTGGGGCTTCATGGGAACCAGATGGGGCGATTAAAAAATGGACAATGATTAACAGTTACCACAGGAGACTTTCTCTGCCAGAGACTTGTAACCAAGTAAATCTACCCTACTCTACATATGTAACATCTCTTGCCATAAAGTGAATTGGTAATAGAGGCAGGAACCTAAAACACAGACTTAGCAATAGTTTTCTTTTATATCTGTACAGGGAATTGCTGTCAGCAAGCTGGGTATATGGAGGAAATAGGTTTATTTAGTGGTTCTCAGGAAGAAAAAGGCAAAAGATGACACAACAGATGTATGTTTACAGCAAGCAGTACAAGAGAGATGGGACGGGAAGCAGCTATTCTATCAGCCTTACTGAAATGCTTCTTAATTTTGTTTCTTTTCCCCTTCCCATCCCGTTCCCTTTTGTTTGTATGTTGTCTTTTTAGACTGTAAATCTATGCATGGGAGCTGTATTGTTTACGCGATGCATTTAAGCCACTCTGGCTGAGTGAAATCAAAATACTTAAAATGTAACATGGAACAAATCTCATTTTTCTATTGCAGCAACATGTCTTGTACTAGTCAATGTACCATTTGCAACTACAGGCTGAAGGCTAGTGGTACAGTATTCACATTTCCTTTTTAGTACAGGGTGATCACAGGTTTAAGTGATTGCTTACAGATGAAAAACTTATTTTAAATCTAATTTTTAGAACTAATTGTAGGCCAGGAAAAAACAGAGCTCAGGAACACATTCATGTACATTCTAATTCTTTTAGAAGCTCTTTCCCACTTTTAAGTATCAACTACGGCTAAGTCGAATAACTTTACCTATATTTAACGTGAGAATTGGTAATACCTGAGCTCCCAAATGGCTAACAATGGAAAAATACTGTAATCTCAGAACTGTTCATTTAATGCATATGAGGGACCCATGTTTTCAATCAATGTGAAAAGTACATACTGCCACTCCAATTGATCAAGGTTACAATCCTATGCACACTGAAGAGTAACTCTCTTTAATCCAATGGAACTTAGTTCTGAAAAAATATGCATAGATCAAGCTTGTCAGTGTAACAAGCAGCAATATCTATTAATTCCTCCCCACCCTCCACCACTGCCACCCAGAAAAATTCAGTAAAGCACTGAAAACCATTGTATGTCAACCTGTAGAAGTAAAAACAAATAGCATCTCTTACTAAAGCAAGCAACTGTCTGGATGTTTTACATGCATTCAAACCATACAGAAACACATAAGTTTCAACAGATCAATTCTAAAACAACTAAAGGACATTTAAAGTGATTGCAGTGAAAAATGATAAAAAATAAGCAATATTCCAAGTTAAACATTCTTCAGTACACTGAAAGAACCAAAACATTGTTTTCCCTTTACATCTCTTAGAAGTTTGTTCAATTTATTAACACTAGATGCAATAAGACAATACTAAAAATAAACATGCACTAGATATACAACAAATTTGTATCTTCAGGAAATCTGTTCATTACAATTAGTGAATGCACAAGACCTCTTCACCTTTAAGTGCATTACTGTTTGAAACAGGTAAAAAGGGAAGAATATTTGAACTTAATGCTGTTCAGCACCAATAAGAATTCAACAGAGCTTTAACATTCCTGTATATTAAAAACATCAGTATCACTAAGGTTTACCATTTTGTTCCATTTCAAGATGCAACTGATTTCTATTTACAATGATTTGTTTTCAATAAAACTTAATATTTAAAAATCTATATTCATAAAAGTATTGCAGAAATTTATAACCTTTACTTTTTTAAAAAATGTACATACAAGAAGTCCCATGTAAAAGGTTCACTGAAGAACTGAACCGACATAGCAATGTTATTAAACTTTGCAAAACTCCATGTGAAGGCAGTTCACATTTCAACATTCAAAAATCCTTATTTGCCGCTCGCTTATGAAAACTGAAGTTCCAGTAATAAAGATGAAAATGTAAACCAACATGCTACTGAGATCAGTAGAAAAATGTAGTTTCCACAGGCATAGCATGTTAAGTAATGATCCTCTGGAAAACAATGTAGTGATATAACAAATAGGTGACTGAAGAGCAGTCTTGAACAGATCTACAGTTATCATAGTTCTTTAGCAGCCAGCAGTTTTCCAGTTTAACTTTTTACCATACTAAACAGAACTATCAAATTTAATACCCTCTTAAACTTATTAAAATTCAGATTTGTTTTGGCATCCAAAGACGCATACAAAGATAATCACATAACATTGACCTTTTGTAGTCTAACCCACCAACTGTACATAACTGTGCTTAAATCTCAGTTCTGAAATAATTAGGTACCCAAAATAAGAAAAATAGAAAAAGTAAAAATGAACATAAAAAATATTGCACAGCCACATTACCTAGAAAGTAAAGTTGATGTTAAAAAGCTCTTCACATGGACGATATAAATTATCTTCCATATAAAAAAGTATAAATATCTCTTAAAATACAGCTGCAGCTATAGTTTATTATTTGATTCATCTGTTAATGAGGTAATAACCAGGTTTGTTACAATGTTTTTATTCCTATTGGAAATATTTTAAGCCAGCAACTAGAAAGAACTTTTCTAAAAATATGTCTGAATCCAGAACAGCAATGTGTGCAGCTCTTCCAATGAGAGAATCAGCTGTGTTCGGCAATGCACAATGCACATTATAACGAAACAAACTGCATTCCTTATTTTGAAGAACAGGTAGAAGAAGATTCTGGATCATTTCAGCATATATTGGACCTGCATATTGAACAAGAAAAACCATTATTGGTTTTATTAAAGCCTTCATTTTACTCCTTTCTCTCAAGCATGCCTCAAAGCAGCTTACACTAAATTAAAAACATCAGTTTAAAACAATCTATAAACAAAACCATATAGCCACATTAAGCAAAAATACACAGACCCCTCTTCCAAAACAATAGAAATGGCAAATTCAGTCTGAAGACCAGCTGAAAAAGCCAAGTTTTGGTTGTTTGACAAAATCCAAACAGCAGACGGAGACAACCTAACCACTAGGTAAGGCATTCCATTGCCATAGTGATAGATAAATAGATAAGCAAGCAAGCAAGCATGCAAGCAAGCAAGCAAACCAAGGTCTCAAGTAAAGCAAGGAAGAAGATCAATCAGCAGGGCTTCAGCAGCTGAACAGAGAACATAAGTAGATTCATGTGGAAAAAGGCACTAGGTACAAAGTGATTTGGATGTTTTCAAATATGAACGAGATATACTATGCAATGGTGCACCCAAGATACAGAACTAAATAAGGATGATTTATTTAGGCTATAAGGCTAAGCCTTATAGAGAGAAGGCTATAAGGAAAAGAGGAGTGTGTGTGTGTGGGAGTGAATACTTGTGTGTACATCTTTATAGGCAGTGCAAGTACCACCTTCTGGGACTCCCTGTTTCTGTAGACAGATGAGAACACAAGCTCATTGCTGCTATTAGCTAAAGAGGTATCCCTTTGCTTATCAGTTTGTTTTTGAGCATGGTAATAGACTGGATGAAGGCCAAGAAACTGAGACTCAATCCAGAAAAGACGGAGGTACTATCCCGTTGAACTGGTTCATCTGTTTAGCTGGTTGGTATTCAACCTGTTTTGGATGGGGTTACACTCCTCTTAAAGGGCAAGATCAGTAGTTTGGAGGTGTTCCTGGATCCAGAGCTGTCACTTGAGGCACAAGTACACTTGGTGGCATGGTGTACCTTTCATCAGTTTAAGGACTCAATCTGGACAGAGAACCTCGCTACAGTTATCCATGCTTTGGTAAGCTCTCGTTTGGATTACCTGCACTGACTGTATGTTGTGTTGCCTTTGAAAATGATCTGGAAACTTCAGCTCATCCAAACCACGGCAGCAAAATTGACCTGTTAATGAGGACTGGCTCACAAGGACTTCTTATTCCAGTCCTCTTCCAGCTACAACAGCTGCCAGCTGAAGTCTGGGCCTGATTTCATCTTTCTCTCTCATGTCAATTTATCATTAACTGTTATATTCCAAACTTCTTTATACCATTCAACTAAATGGAGAGCCCACTTCTTTTCCAATTCTTTGCTATTATCAATTTTGCCCTTTCCTCCTTGTTCAACATCTCACTAAGTCCAACTTTTTATTTTTTATATTTAAATAGTTTGCAGGTGGGGGCACATATCATTCAACTAAACGGACCGCTTGAACACTGGAATTCTGTACATGGTTTCCACTTTGCATAATTGAAAGTCTGAAAACACTGAGGGCTAGCTACTTGTCCTAGAGTCACATTTAGATGTCAATAGTTGTTTTCCCATTAAGAGTGTGTGACTTGGATGTAAAACTTAAAATATCTGGACTCTTCTCTCAAAGATTGTATTAAGAATAAAAAGCTTAAGTTGCTCCACAGATGTCTATGTTTTGACTATTACCTGTCTGCTTATCCTTCAAAGCAGTTTTACACATCTCAATGCGGGCAGAATGATAAGGGACATAACGATCTTGCAGAGATCCTACTAATACTATGTTTTTGAAATACTGAAGACCTGTAAAAAGACAAAAATGGTAAATAAAAATGATTTTTTAAATCTATCCCACACACACATTTTACAAACATACATGATGAATTTTTGCTGACCAGGCAAGATTAATTATGTAATTAGTAGTAGAGAAGATGTTGACTAAGGCCTGCTGGAAGCTGTTTTTTTTTTTTTGTCTAAATATGCACAGGATTGCAGCCTAGAGAACAGTCCTAAGGGGATGACACTCTATAGACCATGGGTCCTCAAACTACAGCCCGTGGGCCAGATCCAGCCCGTCATGCCCATTTATTTGACCTGCCATAGAAGTTTTGAACTTGCTGTGCGTGTGCATGGTGAGGCGGCGGTGGCTTGCTCATGCGGAGATCATTTTGGACTTGCTCAGAGAAAAGGACCTCCTTGCGCGCGCCCCTGCCCAGGCCCCCCACCCTCATTGCCTTGGCGGCCTGTGCCCATCACCTTTCAACTGGCCCCCTGTTGAAAAAGTTTGAGGACCCTTGCTATAGACAGAGGGCTGAGATCAGAGCTCTTTGCCTATCCTAAGCCCTAAGGCAGCCCATCTAGCTGATCAACCTTTTGGTGGGCAAAGAGGGAAATGGAGAGTCTCTTGCAAACAGTAGACCCATGGTCTCTCCTTTCTCACATGACCCCATCCCCATTTCTCCTTCCTATCTCTTCGACAGGCACTGTGGCAACACCAGACAGAGAAGCTGCCACAAGCTTTCCACAGCACTGGTAAGCAGTGGGCTTAGGAGATACAAAATATGCACCCAATTTTTCTTTCCTGTGGCCATAGGGACATGGAGCAGGAAATCTACATCACTATATGACTGGAACACCCTCCCACAGGCCATGAGATTGTTTTGCCTGAGACTTAAAAATCCACACAAAGCATCCCATGGCTGAACAGAAAGTACTGTGTATGGGGATGGGAGTCGGATTAAGTCCTTCCGACAGAAGCCCTCTGCAGTTCATGAGGCTCTGCTCCAAAAAGCTAGCATAGGTGGCTTCTATGGGAAAAGGCAGCTGAAACAGTTGAATGAAAAAGCAGAAGAGCATCGTTCTCTTTGACAAAGCTACGATCAGTCTCCAGGCTATGAAAAAATGCCCCCAAATCTTGCATTTATCGGGCAACATATGCTAAGCAGAGTCAAGGAAATATTAACCTGAATACAGAAGGTATTTGTACCATCTAATACCTGATTCAAGAAAGAGAAATTAGGGCTGAAATAGGCACAAAATGCAAGAACATTAAAGTTATGGGAAAATGGTGAAAGACAGACTCCCTCAAGTTATTCACTGTGCAAAGTCTGGGTTGCAAGGGAAAAGGAGAAATACCTTTCTGGAAGTATTGTTGTGTTTTGATGTATCAAGGTAAACACCGAACTTCACTTCTAAGAGGTATGTTTACACAAAATTACATTTCAGACAGAAAAAATATTTAATTAAAACTATATTCCACCTTTTTCCTTTCAAGGAACTCAAGCTGGCTTACACAATCCTCCTCCGTTTCATATTCATCAGTTCTATTATCTGCCTTCTAAGAAAGCTATGAGCTACAATCACATGTTCTTGTAGTTTTTAATTTTAACATTTCAACACCACAGTCATTTGCATACCTCAGTGAAATCTGAGGTCTACTGCACAAAGGTACTATTTTAAACCCAATTAGCCCAAAAGTATATCCTCCACTACTAGCAATTTCAAAGGATTCAAGTCCATCCCCACCCCAACCTTTATACTGTTATTTAATACCAGTTTTGTTCAAACTGACCAATATGAGATACGAGATGAGCTCCTCTGCATTCAAACAGGAAATAGATGCTGTAAATGTATGAACTTCCTTTTAGTTCAGTATGTAAGCTTTATAGCAATACCACTTTAAAATATTATTATTGCATATTGTCTGATTAAAAAAAAGATATATGAAAACTCTTTAGAATACCTGCTAGAATTTAAATAATCATGCATGGTACATGAGCAAAGCACCTTTATGTTCATGCTGTAACCAAGTTGTTTTATGACAACACACAGGGATATAAATGAAAGTACATGATTAATTAACAGCAATAGAATATGTAAGATGTTGATACTGCTTACCTGCCTTTCTACTAAGTTTGTACAAAAATGTTTGCCGGGGGTCTGAATGATCTCGACAGGTCAATTGCAACAGAGACCCTGACTTTTTCCACTTCTGCATAAACCAGAGACCTATATTTTAATGTACAGCATATGTGAGTTATTTGCAACAGAACCAGAATACAATCACTTGTATGCTGTATGGTCAAGTCTGCATGGCACATCAAGCTGCTGTCAAAAAACTAGAGTGTGCTGGTTTTCACTGAATAACCCACAGTCTTCTGAGAGGCCATAACGCTCATGTGTCCCCCTCTCCTTCCCGCTCAGTCCTCCAGCAGTTATTCCAGGGGATTTAAAGCCAGCTTGTCTCCTCTCTTAACATTGTATTCTTATAGTCATATTCATATTCTAAATATCCTTTCTATAAGGAACTCAAGACGACTTACATAATTCTCGTCTTTCTCTCAATCATATCCTCACAGTAACCCTATGAGGTTGCTTGGCTGAGAGTCTGTGACTCGCCCAAATTCACCGAGTTAACTCCATGGCTGGATGAGGAGCAGAATCCAGATCACCTGATTCCCGGCCCAGCACTCTTTAACCATTATACCACCCTGGCTCTCACTTGCATACACTTTAAGTTTCAGCCGCATCTTTTACCCAACCCCCACCTACAACCCATTCCCTATTTCATTATTTTTTCTTATTCTGTTCCAGTGAGAGCCACTGACAGCTAATTCAAATTGCTCAAGGAGCACATCAGAGTGGCCATCACTGGCATGCACCTTTTAAAAAATCAAGCAGCAGGGATGTGCACAAATATTTTTTGCATTTTTTTTAATAGTAGGAGTTGGTATTCAGAAATGCACACTAGTAAAAATACTCCTTGCCTGCCCAATGTTGTGTAAGTGTCTGCTATCAAAGTGCAGCAGATACCAGTCATGGACATTGACCAAGCAACATTGCAAACAGGTTATTTTGCTACTTGTTTCTCACTTGACAGCTGTCACCTAGTGAACTGTCAAGTGAAAAGTAAAGGAAGGAAAGGTATCTGCTTGAAAAAGGCAATGGAGAGTGTATCACTTCCTTTGCAGTGAGATCTCCCAGTTCTGAAGTGTGGGAAGACAGTTCTCAATGTCCTCCACTTTTCTTGCTCTGAGATGCTATATATTCTACATGCATTTACAGAATATGGTGCTTTGACAGCTTTTAAAATAATTTTTTAAAAACTAAGTTTCTTATAGGACTAAAGAGGTTTCTTTCAACAGGGAAATATACAAATTTGATGGCTGCATATTCCCCCATCAAAAAACCCAAACTATACTGCATAATGCTTTAGGAGGTTTTTTTTTAATTTCTATAAAGTGAGACACCAGTAAGTTTTTGCTGTCATGTTTAAAAATAACAACAAAATATCCAATTGTGATCTTTTGCAGGACTTTCAAGTCTGAATTAATGGAACCCTTCTCAGATTTATGAGTTTTTAGGACAGAAGTCTAGGTGGATTATACCTACCCTCTCCATAGAAAGACTAAAATATCTTCCAATGGGAAGGTCATCTATCATTGTATGTACTTCTGATAGGCTTGTCAAAATGCTTATTTTTCCACATGTCTTATTGAAAAGAAATAGTTCTTCAGACCCAATAACTCAATTTAAAAAAATTTGTATTTTCTGCCAGTAATGTCTGTTTTCCTCAAAACTCTTTGTACTACACGTATAGGTCACCAAAGAAAATTAACTACTGATGTAATAAAAAGTGACAAAATATAAAACTTATTGCAAAGCTTTCTGTCCAACTCTCTTTTGCTTCTAAACAGCCAAATGTATATTGGAGCTCCAGGACACATGGGTTTCTCCATGTTCAAGGCAGAGAGGCACATCCAATTAAATGTATATCAGAAAAATAATGTTTTAATAAAAATAATTTTATTTACCTGTATTAACAAGAGCACTGCTGTTGTAGAGTGTCCCAAGATGTGGTCCAGACAGAGAAAGAAAGGTGTATAGCTTGCTGAGGTAATATTTAAACCTAGGTCTTGTAAGTACTGAACGGATTATTAAGTTACCTAATGAATGTCCAATAAAACTGAACAAAACAGAAAAAACAGTATGACATTTTGGAAATGAAAGTGAAACATTATCTTAGTTTTGTAAAACAGAAATTTACATAGGAATAGAAAGACTTAAGAAGGTTGCCATGATCTTCAGGATTGTGTGCATTACTTTAACCAAGAAGTAGTTGAAAGAAGTTAATGAAAGAGCCAACCATACATCTCTTGGGAATTCCATAAACATGGCTCATTATGAAGAGGTGTACCCACCAACCCAACCAGGACTGCTGGCGAGCCTGTGAGCAGGTCAATCTTCAGGCCTGGGCAGGTGCATACAGGCACAGATAGTCCTTCTAACAACCTGGTCCTAACCCATTCAGGGCTTTAGAAGTTAATATTGGCACTTTAAGTTGCAACCAGAAGCAAAGTTAAATATTGCAGGCAACACAGAACTGGCATAATACTGCCTGAACATCTACACCCCATCAGCATCTGGCCATCCTCCTTCTGAACCACCTGAGGCTTCTTAACCATTCTTTAAGACAGCCGCATATTGCACATTTTAATAATGTAATCAGGATATTTTGTCCTTCCTGTGGTATGGAGAATGCACTGCAAAACAAGTGTGTTGGATAGAGACAGTACCCAACAATTTTGGCAGAGAGGAGTGGCATATATAAATGATTTAGTTTTTCTGCACTCTCACATCAGTACTTCTTTTATGTTGTCGATATCTAAAGTTCTCAATACTGCTGCACCAGCTGCCTTTGGAAACCCATCTCACCTCAACCCCCTAGAGCCGTTTTTTGTGGGATGGGGGGCTGCAGGGAAAATCAGCAAAAATGACCTTTCTCCACACTCCCATTCTACCAGTAGTAGCATTCTGTGACTCCAATTCCATCCAGGGGTATTTCCAGCAGAAAAATCTGAAGTGGGGGTGGGAAAGGAAGAGAGTGCAATAGCGGAAGCCCCCCCCCCCCCCCCCGGCCTTTTTTAGTACACCAACTCCAGGCTGGTATAGTTGAGGGCCAGGGGACTGACCCTGTCAGGGAATTCAGGGCACCCCAACCTCAAAACATCTATTACTGATAGGACACTACCATGGCTGGAGCAGGGCCCCTGGGCCAGACAAAGCCACTCATTCTGTCCAGCAGAGTTTCTCCTCACTGGTAGAAGGACATCTCTGCCCAATTCTGGCCATCTGGTGAGCCAACTCCAGAAGTTAGATTTCCAGTGGGTCCCATCAATTATGTTGCACAAGCGGAACCTAACATGGGAGATCTAGCACTCCCTAGGGAAGCCTTGAAATGAACAGAAACACTCATTTCTAGAAGGAAGCACATTGGCAGACCTCACTTATGCAGGCTCCATTGCCTGCCTGCTTCCAGAACTCAGCATTTCCACTTAATTCAGATTACTCAGTAAGTTCTAAATCACCACTGGGAAAGTGGCAGGGCAGAAAAAAATAACTCAGAACAGAAGTTCCTTGTTAGCTTCTGCCCATAGCTAAATGCTCCAGTTGAGGTAACTTGTTCTGGCAGGACTAATTAAGTCATAATTAATTAATTAATAACTAATTAATTCATAATAGAATGATTACCTGATTTTTGAAATTGTTAGATTGTAAATTTGAATATATTGTATTATTTCATCCAAAAGTCGATCTGTCATAGAATCAAAATCAGCAAATGTATCATTCTGTAAAGGAAAAAAAAATTCAATGTTCTTCCAAGTTTTTTATGAGGAAAATACATTCTTAGTAATTGACACTGAACATTCAAAGACAACCTCCTGAAAAAAGGAACTTTTAGGGTAAGAAATGAACTATTTTCTATACAATGCTTCCTTACTCTTACAGCAGACAATTTGCTTTCAGATGTCTCAGAACAACCACAGCTAACTTAGAAATACAAAACTGTAATGTTAGCTATTTGTTCAAGAAGGGTAAGACAAAGATTTGTTTTCAAGGCTCTGACAAGTTATTGCAGAATCAGGGTGGGGGACCATGGACCTGCAGGCCTCATCCAGCTTGTGGCTCAATTTCATCTGCGGATTTGTTGTTGTTGTCAGTCGCTAAGTCATGTCCAACTCATCGCGACCCCATGGACAACAGTCCTCCAGGCCCTCCTGTCCTCCACCATCTCCAGGAGTCCCCCCAAGCTCACACCAACCGCCTCAGTGACTCCATCTAGCCACCTCATCCTCTGCCGTCCCCTTCTTCTTTTGCCATCTATTGTTCCCAGCATTAGACTCTTTTCCAGGGAGTCCTTCCTTCTCAAATACAATATGCCAAAGTATTTGAGTTTCATCTTCAGGATCTGGCCTTCTAAAGAGCAGTCAGGGTTGATCTCCTCTAGGACTGACCGGTTTGATCGCCTTGCGGTCCAAGGGACTCGCAGGAGTCTCCTCCAGCACCACAATTCAAAGGCCTCAATCCTTTTGCACTCAGCCTTCCTTATGGTCCAGCTTTCACAGCCATACATTGCAACTGGGAAAACCATGGCCTTGACTATACGCACTTTTGTTGGCAGGGTGATGTCTCTGCTTTTTAGTATGCTGTCTAGATTTGCCATAGCTTTCCTCCCCAGGAGCGAGCAGATAGCCTTTTTAAAAAGACTGTGTAGGACAGGAATGTTGGGTGCTGCTGCCTTCACACTCTTCGAGGTGAGAGCGCTTTCTCTGCTTCTGATGGACTGTGGTAAGCTCTGACAGTCCATCAGAAGCAGATACAAGCCTTACAGTTGCTATCCTGCTAAAAATCAGCTCTGAGCTGGAGAGGAATGGTGAAAGCTTGTTTTGGGGCATGCTGGTGCTGTGTTGTTGGAGCTTCAATGGTATATACGAGATAGAGAAAATGAATTTGCCTCTGCAGCTACTTGCTAGCTCTGAGATGGAAGGCAGCTGGACCTGCTAAAGGCATTTGTTGTAATTCATTATACTTCTATAAATTGTGTAAATCTGCACTAGTGGACAGACTCCATTAGATATGCCTTATTTGCTTATTTTGCATTAGTTATTGAAAGCTGCTTTGAGTCCTTAAGGAAACAGGGTAAAAGATTTATACTAAATTTAATGATGAGAGCAAGAAAACATTATGTAACTTTGATTAAAATGAAAATACTATCCCATGTCACAATTTGTCATAGGGCCTATTTCCCACAAAGTATTACATTCATATCATTAGCTATGCACAGATATCAAAATATAATTATTTTTACAGCACAATCCTTTGCATATTTAGTCAAAAGCACATCCATTTAGTTTGATGAATCTTTCTCCTAGGTAGGTGTATAGGACCACAGCCTCAGCTGCCAAGTTACTTCAAAGTAAATAAATTAGTATTTAAATGTAACTTAGTCCCATACTGTTCCATATTGCTTAGTTTCATATTGCTCCACTAACCCATACTGTTATCAATTAGTAAATCAATATGTAAAGAAAAACGGAACCTCTCCAACATTTGCAACTACCTGATTTCTCTCAGACATTAAAAAATCTATACGACTTCCAGGAAGGCCCAGTTCAATGTAAGTCTTCACTAATCTTAAGTCTGCGCTGTTACCTAAAATAAAGACGCAAAGATCAGGTTTCAGAAAGGTTTACCCTCAGAAAATATAGCATGCTGAAGTTAAATACTTGGGCCAAACATTGTATAAATACTAAAAGATACTCAAGTGTTGAAATATATGTATAGACTGTTGTGAAGAGCTCGATTCTGCTTTAGAGTGCCATTAACTATAATGGAAAATAAAACAGTTTAATACAAAAATGATGCTCAAATTTGTTCGAAGACAACATCTTGTGGTTCTGTTTTTATTCTATGTGTATTTTATTGTTGTAAATTGAACTCTAGTGTAGCATGCTAATGTCTTTTGGCTATGAAAATACATTATATTATAAAACAACAATGACAGCTGACTCTATTACAATTCCTTTTCCAATTAGAAAAGCATTGACTTTATTACAGGAGAAAGAAAAAATAAGCAGAGACAGAAGAATCTCTTTCAGAGTTTTACCCAATTTTCAGAGGTTACCATGTTACAGCAAAATCAAGGAACAGCCTTATGTTTACACATACCTACTACATGGGAACAACTTCATGTATCCAATGAAGTAGACTCTAAGGTTTTTGTCAGTGGAAGGAAACCTGTGGCCCTCCAGATGTGGTTGCACTGTAATTCCCATAATCTTTGACAACTGGCCATGTCTGCTGGAAGTGATGACAGCTGTAATTTAACAACATCTGGAGCACCACAGATTTCTCTAGCTGGTTTAAGCTGTAACAAATGTGTTGGTTTTAAAAGGGCCACCAGACACTTCTTTACTTACTTGACTCTAGTGACATAAACAATATATTAAGAATGCCAAAGAAGACTTCTCATTATTTGTAAATGTATAATCCCTCTAGGTGTGAATTATGTTCTCAGGCAATTAGTATTCACATATATTGGATACATACAGAATTGTCTTGTTGCTGGTTCTATAGAGCTGTTATTTATGTATCATAAATGCAGACCACCAAGACATTTAAGGATGACTGCAATGCAGCTTTGTTTTCTCTTGGAACATTAAAAACAAAATACAAGGGGTCTTCA
>NW_025335349.1:6499292-6537045 GCF_004798865.1 Varanus komodoensis | reverse complement strand
TGAAGACCCCTCCTATTAATTTAAGCTAAGTATTATATCAGATGTAAAGAATTTCCTAATTAGCAAAAGTTTAAAATGGTCTAAAAATAAATAAAAGCAGCAACTGAGGGCCTTAATAAATTTGTTTCACTCCCAATATAGTTTAGTGGAAATTCTCACATCTAACCCAATACTTGAATTTATCAATGATTTGCTTCCACAGCATACCATCTAGGCCATGCACACAGACTATGAGATGCACTCCCTCTTCTGTACTTTCCTCCTCTTCTGTGCTGAAATAGGGTACTGAAGATGCCAGTCTGTGAACATCACTATACATAAATCCAGGGAGCTGAAGTTGCTTCAGTTCCTCTTTAGCCTGAAGAAACCTAAAATAAACACATTTTATTTTACTCACTCTGATAAATGGTCCAGGTGAAGGAAACAAGCAAATTAGATTTGCTTAACTTTCAGTTAATCTATATTTAAAACCACAGATCAATGCAGGCATTTTTCATTTACAGGGTCATTCTTCACTGTATGTTTTTAGCTGGTTTTTAACTGTTTCATGTTTCATTTGATAAGATTTTATGGTATTTTATTGTATTGCTTTTATCTACTGTTGCACTGACAGATGATCAGGGGGCAGGAGGCAGTAGCAAAAATGCCTCTATACAGCTGACAAAGAGCTACAGTGGTACCTCAGCTCACGAACGCCTCAGTTCATGACCCAATCGGGTTGCGAACAGAAATTCCAGAAAAAAATTGCCTCAGGTCACAAACTCCACATCGGGTGATGCGCCCATCTCCCCCTCCCTGAGAGCACTCCCGCAATCATGCCCATCTCCCCCCCGAGCACGCCAGTGATTGTGCCCGTCTATGGCCACAATCGCGGTCATGCTCAGGGGGGAGATGGCTGTGATCTCTGTTGTTCTTCACTTTGTTTCAAATTTTTGTGATAAAAAAATGGTGACAGAATGAATTAATTTACATTGAACCTTATGGGGAAATTTGACTTGGGTCATGACCAATTTGGGTCATGACCAGAGCTGTGGAATGGATTAAGTTTGTGAGTCAAGGTACCACTGTACTCCACATCCTACCTACAATCTTGGTTAGTGCCTTCCAATGTCCATTTCTACCACAGACAGCAGCACTGCGCAATACTAATCTGCCATATTTAGCCACAATTATAATTATCAGTAAAAGATTGAAAGCCTTTTCTGCTACATTTGCACAGCTATCCAGGTTGTTTTGCAACATTATCTGACAATGTTGTATGGATGTTATGCTATATAGTGACAGCTATTTCATTTGCAGAACAGCCCATGGAACTGACCCTTTAATAAGTTACTTCAACTTCAAGAAGGAAGCCTTGCTTACTGATCAACTAAACTACAGTCAAGATCAAGAGCAGCAGCTACCAACTTTTCTATGCACATAGTGAACACTTAAACCAAGATTTTTAGACCTTACTTCTATCCTGCCATAAGGTTCTCAACATGTCTCAGCACCAATGTATATAATCAAGCTATCAACCAAATGTGCTATGTCAGAATAGGTTTCCCATACATTATCCATGCCTCTTCACATCCCAGCACAGTTCATAGCTGAATTAAGAATGAAAGGACAAAACCCTAAAGTCATCTAGTAACTGGTATTCACATCTTTCAATATATGTAATGAGAAGCTGAAGGCAGTACCTTTGATATTACTAAAATAAACTCGTAATAAACTTGCTCTAAAGCGGGGTAGACAACTATTTCATGGTCATTTTGAAATATAAGAATTCAACTACTCAAATTCTTTTGAAAACATAGTGTGAGAAAACCTGGTGTAAGGAAATGCTGAGGCCAGCTTTCCTCAACCTGGTGCTCTCCAGAAGCATGCCCTCTTAACTGCTCAGCCCCCTCAAGTGGTGGGCAAGAGTTTTCTTGCATCCTGTACTACTGCTGCCTATTCCAAGCAATTCTGCTTGGTGTTTTTGCCCAGCACAACTGAAACTGCTCAGCCCACTAAACAGCTGTTTGGTAAGCTGGAGAGAATGTGATTCTACAAACATGCTTGAGCATGCTCAAGCCATGCAAATGGCACGCTGCTGTTCCTACTAGATGGATAAACTCCAGTGTAAATTACCTCCACATATGGCTAATATCAAATGTAGTATAGTAAAATCTAATGTTTACATATCTTACTGATGAAATATCCTGAAATTCCAATCTAGCAAAGCAAAGGAAGTCATAACAAATGTAAATCAAATAAAAACTAAGAAACATAAAGAAATCCTCTCTAAACTGGGCAGTAAAAGCAATTGTTTAAAATCATGCCACTTACATCAGCATTTGAGGTTTGGGGGAGTATTCATACCAGGGGAGAGATGAAGCTGTATTGTAGGATGTACTGCAAGGCTGCTTGAGAACTGTATTAGATTTGTCCTTTGAAGACCATAACCCACCATATGGATAGCCTTTTAATGCAGAGGAGAAAACCAAACTATCTGTACTACACAGTGGAGTCCTATCTATCTCATTTCCAAAAAATTCACTAGTAATCCTTTCCGTTCTTATAGCTGCCTGATTTACTAATGGCAAGCTCTCATCTGAATCATTTGTGGCACCATATAAATTACTATCATCTGCTTCCTCAAAGTAACCATTTTCAACCATGTCTTGATCTTGCTCCTCCTCCTCCTCCTCCTCCTCCTCCTCCAGTGAAACAGAACAAACTGTTCCCCTCTGGGGACTTACAGTACTGCTATTGTCAGAATATATATTGGAAATATCTGTACAGCTTTGATAGCCAAAATAGTTTTCTACAAGTCCTTGTTTCAACATATCAGTACTTCCTTCTGATGACAGGATAGTCACACTTGTGAGGTTTTCATTTTTTGTAGTTGACAATTTATCCGTCATTGGTTTTTGCTCTAAAGATTCATTAAAATGTCCTTCACTTGGTTTCTTCACAGCACCTTCAGCATAAGTAGATATCGAACCTGAAACAATGCATGACTCCCCTAAATAAACAACTCCTGAAGGAATTTCAGTTGCTTTTTCTATTGTATGCAAGTCTCTCTCCAGTAGCTCAATATCTTTACAAACTGCATCAGTATTTAGTTGTGGATTGTAGGGATTCATATCTGTGGATGTATCTTCATCTGAATGCAAAGGACCTGGTATAGATGAGGGCAAAGAAGGCAGAAATGCAGTTTCATTTTCTGACTGTTCTGAAAATGCTACACATTGGTATGGCAGAACCTCCGTTTCTTCGCTATCATCACATTTTGTCAAGTCAATTGCTCCCAGGTCTAATATAGTTTTGCTGTCACTCAACTGGCATTCAGGCACAAGAGATATCTTTGAGTTTTCATCAGGGGAGAGATCATCGTCAGAAGGGAGAGAATTTATCGATGTCAGAGAGGACTGTATTTCACTAACAGCACTTGTACTCTCAGTATAGTGACTTTCTACTGGATTTTTAATAATACAATCAGGTTTTAAGAAAATCTGAGGAAGGATTCTTTCACTGTTGCATGTATTTTGGGGTGTTTCAGAACCCACATCTGCACTTGGGTGCATTGCAAAAGAACTTGGTTCACTTTCTACACCAGAATCTGAAAACCGGGAAGATGCATAGGTCAGGCTAACATCAGGTAGCTTAAGAACATCTCCACTTACGACAGGAGGAGCTTCTTTTGATGAAAGAGCGGACTGATCAGCTGTGACCTTTGCAGATGAATCCTCAGCATGTCGGATATCTGCTTCTTGCCCAACTTCCTTTTGAAGCAGTAGTTCCTCTTTTTCTGTTTTAGGTCTCTTTTCAGATTCTGATCTTTCAACAGTGACTTCCTTTAAGTTCTCTCCGCATGTTCCCCATTGTAAGAAGTCTGTCCGTGATCCAATGCGAACAAATACTTTCTCTCCCCCGTAAACATTCTTACTATATGGTTTTACTTCTATTTTTGTAACTCCTGATGGACCAGTACATTCTTCAACAGTACTTCTGGGTGTCAAACAGCTATCCCATTGAGAACCCCCCATGTCTGCTTGCGCGGTATCAGATTTACCAAAAATGACTGAATTGGCACACTGTGAGATGACAGGGCTACATTGTCTTTCCTCACCCCCTTCCAGTTTGGTAGTTTTTTGCTCAGTTCTAGATGGTAAACTTCTAAATTCTTTTTGACTAAGTTGTCGTATGAAAGTATGCCCACCAACTGTAGAATCCAGCCCTTCTTTCTGGTTATATGAAGGCATGCCTTCAAAGCACTTAGAAATGTCCTCTGGAGCTGCAGTTTTCAAGCATTTGTAGCCTACTAAGATGACAGAGTCCTTAGAATTTTGTTTTACAATTTTTTTGGGATGTTCAGGTTTCATTGTTTTCATCAATTTGGTAACTTTAACTTTGGATTTATTTGCATCTTCACATCTCCCCTTTGCAGATTTTGTAAACTGCTTTTCACTTTCTGATTGCCAAGTATGGGAGGAAACTAAAGGTTTACTTTTCAACTCTGGGCTAGAAAAGCCAGCCATAAAATTTTCTTCAGTATCTAGTTTATCTGTTTTTTTGGAATCAGACTTCTGATGAGCTGTCAACCAGGGTACATCCATCTCTTTAATTTAAAAGAAAAAAGAAGAAAAAAGAAAGAAGATAGCATAATTGATTAGTACTAATACTTTTTGGACACAGAGATATGTATTATTGAAATTATGTTAAATATGAAACCAAGACATATGTATTCCATTAATTAATTAATTTCTAAGAACAGATGAAAGTGTACTCTACCAGGTCAAAAATTTGCTCCATTTAGCACCCTGCTATCTACAATGACTATCGCCAACTATCCAGGTTTTCAGACAGGGGGCTTTCTCAGCTCTGCCTGGGGATGCAAATAACTGAAGCTAGGACCTTTTGCATTCAAAGTACATGCTTTACTACTGAGCTGTGGCCATGCCACAGGTTTTCTGCATCTAAGAAATAAGGAAGATTTTATATTTTAATTAGTATTTGGATATATATATATATATATAAAATATTTTAATTAGTATTTGGAGAGTCTGAGGTCTAAAGCAGCATGTATCACAGCACAGCAGGTTTAGAGGCCTCTAAGCTGCAGTACCACAAGCTACTCCCAAATATTAGGAGAAGCCTTCAATGTAGCACAAGGACTTGTATGCAGGAGGTGATTGTAATGATCACCAATTTGGGAGGCTTAAAAAGGGGACTGGACAAATTCATGGAGGAAAAGACTATCAGTGGCTACTACCACTGCTTGCTATGTGCTACCTGCTTTACTGAAGGCAGCATGCCTACATACACTAGATCCTGAGGAGTTTAGGTAGGCAGAGGTTTTGTAGCCATCCTGCTTGAAGAATCCTGGGTACAGCTGTTTTGCCATTGTGTGAATGGAGGACTGGACTGGACTAGATGAATCACTGGTCTGATCCACCATAGTTCTTTTATGTTCTTATGAAAGGTTCAATTCATCTTTAGATTCTGTTCACAGCTAGTTTTAACATGGAAGCTCTTCAAGCCTTGCCTTATCCTCATATGAACACTTCAAGATAGAAACTTTTATTTCATTCCCCTAAGACAAAATACAGCAAGCTTTGATTTACCTTCAGTGACAGAATCTAGATACCGATCTTCAAAGATGATTGGTAAGGAGTTCAGATCTCCATCTAATTCACTGCATTCAATTGGGAGAGGTGGAAGAGAACTACAGAAGGAGGTGCTTTTTATTGCTGTACACATCTGAAGGTAACTCTGGGCACTGAAAGATACCATTTTATGTTAAAACAATCGTTAAAAAGTAACAACACTTAATTGTAGTCATAGGCAATATTCTGCAAGTCTGTTACATTAATTATGAAAATTATGTTCAGTATAGCTAAGTTAAATCAACTAAACAAAACCAGTATGCATCACTATAAGAAATAACAACCGTTTAGAACAGTGTAACTGACACACACGTACAGCAGGTAATGTGTAACTGCAGAGAGATGAATATACAGGAGGTTAGGAGGTAGCAGAAAGATGCTAGTCAATGTGAAAATGTTCTTTTCCTGACCAATGCAACTGTCCAATATCTGAAGAATCATGCTTCTCAGTGTCTTTGTAAACACTTTCCTCATTTTGGCGCTAGAGGTTGAATAAGTATAATCTTCTTGGCTGTTCAGTGATATAAATGGAAGCTGCCCCTTTAAGTTCCATCTATGGATATATGCAATTCATCTGACCATGAAAGACATCTCACAGCCATATTTGGAGAAGGATGGATTCCAGTTATCAATTATCATCATGTAATGAACCCACAGTTGATCACAGACCTTGCTGTGGTGGTAGTCAGTTACAGGAGGAGCCCAGTGCATCTGTTCAACTCCATTCAAATTAGTAAGAGACAGAGTGCTAACACTACAGTGCTGAACATCCCAATTTCTTATTTATCCATGCTAGAATATTATCTATTTCACCAAAGTGATATATGATTTCCTGAAGTCTCCCTTACAGATTTTTAAATGACACAGTGGTCTCATGTACCCAAATCCCTGTTGTTTTGTTTTTATAGGATTATCAACAGGCTACACATATTGCTATGTGAAACGTATTTGTTACCCAGGAAGACCCTGGAAAAATTATTTGCTTAGAGCTTTTCATTATGGAACTGTTTCAGAATTCCTAGCATATAGCATGGGCACATCAGGTTGCATCCAATGCTGCCCTTTTATTCACAATCTGATCTTAGTGGAGGCTTCTTTGAAAGGAAGGGAGAGGAAAATGACTTTTACCAATTCTACCATCTCTTGCAGCCCTGCATGCTGTCTCCCATACTGATCTGGAGAGTCATCCAAAGCTCAAAAATAAATTTTGGCGGGTACAGGGACCTGTAAAAGAAAGGTGGAATGGGCAAAATAGTCCTCCTCCCTCTTTGGTTCACAGAAGTCTCCACTTGATCAAAGCACTTTGTCTGAATGGAGTAACTGAAGTGTACACTGCCCAACATATGCATGCATACCTGTGTGCACATGCACATGCATACACACAGAAACTTTATTAAATTTACAGTAAGTCAGGAAGGTTAATGAATTATGGCTTTGTATCTTTTTTTAAAGCTACTTACTGTAGTTCTTGATATGCAAGGACTGCTTCTCTTGGATGTTCAAGACAAAAAAATGCTTCAGAAAATCTACGGACCTGAAATGTTTTAAGATCATTTAAAAAGTTAACATCGAAGGATGTTTTTCTTCTCTAAAAGACACCTAACAGCAAAACTGTATTACAATGTCATACTAATAAGTAATGACATATGTTTAATAATAATTTTATAAGAATAGACATACACTGCCAATAGTGATCTAAAGGGAACTAGGGTCTTTTAGGAAATCTTTTAACAAAAACTCAGCCCCCCCACCCCATTTTGGTCAATTCATGAAGGAACATTATACTGCAAGGTGGTGGCAAAATATTTTGGATGATCGCTCCTTTTTCTAGATATAAATATAAATATATATATAAAGGCAACATTAATAATGGTCACTGCTGTCACTGCTCAAAGATCACACACCCTACTGATTGGTAAGTCTGATCCATGAAATCTTATTCCATAATAACTTTATTAGTCAGTCAGGTCAGTGTGTGGAGGCAAAGCATCTGGAGAACCACTTTTAACTTCCTTGCTTTCCACAATGGAAGAAAGGTGGGATACAAATGAAATAATTAAAGGTACTTTGCCTCTGCTTTTCAAAGCAGTTCCTCAAGGTGCACAAATTTCCTCTCCATTTACTTCCCATGCTTAAATTTTTCCTCCTTTTACTTCTTAGCCATCACATTTGCATATCTTTCCAGTTTTGTTTTGTTTTTACTTTAGAAACTAAGAATCTGAATTTGATCTCCATATACTTTTGACATTTCCCAATGCCACTAGTAGCTGTGTATACAATGTTTGCTCACTTCTCCTCAGCACATTCTGAGTTTATTTAGAGGTTTTACTACGTCTGCAATCTTTCCCTCAGCACAGTCAAGTAACCTTACTGTTAACATGGCCATCATGAAATCATTTATCTATGTTCTCAGTGAGTCACACACACACAAAAGGAGCATAATTTTATCACCCTAAAGACACACTTTCCAAGGGATTATTTCTTGCCTCCTTAAAATGACGCCCTCTGTCCAGAGACCCCTTTCTCCACATAGGCACTAGAACTGCCATCAGTCAGTGAAACCATTTTACAGTGCTGGCCTTACCTTGGTACTTAGCTAACTTTGTACTGAGTTATGCTTACTGGCAACAATGTAGGAGACATTTCCCTGTAGTTTCCTTACATGATATTCTAGCAAAGAAACCACAATGGCAGGACTACACTGATACTGCCCTCCCAAGATGGATTACAAGAATGATATCTGAAGACATTACACCAATAGCCTTGTCTATGCAATTCCTCCATGCTCAAAATGGCATAATAGGCATCCATATGAAAGTTGCTCCTACATTACTGCTCAAAGTGTGGATTGACAGTCTCTCAGAACATCACCAAATAAGCCATCTTAGTTCTGAGGGGACAGATTGTTATTCAAGGATCAGGAGTTCACTGCACTAAGTAAGCACAAACCTGCAACTTCTTATCTGTGGGAAGATATCAGACAGACAGACAGACAGATGACATAAATGCAAAACAGTGATCATTGGTAGAAAACCTGTTCACTTTAAACTGAGCCACAGCTCATGCTAGCTGACTACAAGTTAGAGCAGCACGCTCCAATTCCATTTCCAGTCTCTCTCTTTGGAAAGGCCAGGCAGCGGAACAAAGTGTTGCCTACCACTCTCTAAGCATACCATTAGGTAGCAGAACAGCATGTTCCATGCTGCCTTCCAGAGGGAAAGGCTAGGCAGGGCTTAGCCAGGGCTGCCTGCAGGTGCTGACCATGCATTTAGGCAGCAGATCGCAACATTTTCCCCCACCCCATCAACATGCTTAGCTTTTACCTTTCTCTAATGTGGATTGAGCTCAGAAAAAAATTGATTAAGCACACAATTGATTGTGTGACCCTCAATGATCTTCATTTCCTATGAGTTAGTGGTGCGGTTAAAAAAAGGTGCAAAATAAAAATCTAGTTTGTCATTTTGCATGCATGCACAGGAGACTTTATGCACGTATCTGCATGAAACTTCTAGCTCTCCTGGTTACCTCATTACTTCAGTCCAGTTCATTTCCCTTCTAGCCTGTTTGTTATTGCAGCAATCCAGGTTAACCAGGCGTAGTATCTAATCTTCTGTAGCTTCTGTATGACATTGACATTACTGTGATTATTGAGTTAAATTAGATGACTCAGTTGCCACTGGGATTCATGTTGAGTGACAGCAAAACATCCACCAGGACAGCTGAGTTAACAGCCAAATCAGAAATCAAATCTGGTTTACCTGTAGTTTAAGCTAGGCTTCAGTTCAAAAGTTTATCCAGACTTTTAGGCTGAAGAAGTATTTAGGCTTCTAAACAGAAATGCTGTTGATACTGCTAAATACCATAAATGTTGTTACAATAAATTTGTGTTTGTTATACTTTGCTACCATACTTTTGTTTTTGTTGCTTCTTTTTTTATTTCTTGTGTATATTTTAAATTTTTATTGTAAGCTACCTCAGAAACTAGGGCTATACTTTTAAATAAACTGATACAGCATTAAAACATAGGTTTCATACTTTTTAGATCAGCCTTTACAAGGTAGATTTGTGAACTGATTTAGTTGTAAGAATTCAATTTAACACCTCATTAAGAATATAACTTTACTGTAGAACTATGATGGCACACTTCTGTTCTTAAAAGTTTTATCAGGAAAGGATGAATACATACACGCATTGTATGATGTTCTTGTGCTAGCAACGCAGTGACGTCTTCTTGAAAGTTAACAGCCTCCAGAAATTGCCCCCATAAAGCCATCAGAAGTGAACAAAGCTGTGCAAGATTCATGTTTATGAGTTCTGCCAGTTCATCAGGATTCTCCATTTTCTGCACCAACAGAGAAAACAAACACATCTCGATTTCTAGAAATAGGATGTATAGTACACTGAGAAATCCATTCACAAACTCTTTCAAAGTGGACAAATTTAAGTTTAAAAAAAAGTAAAAATGTTTTTAGTCAGGTATCTATACCTTTTGACAACTGATACTAATGACCATTTTTATAACTGATGATTAACTTTAATCTTAAATAGCACTCTAGTCAAATTTTGTAGAATTTCAAATGCTTTTGAAAGATTGACTTTAAGAACTATCCTGTGAATGAGAATGAGGGGCCATTTGATTTGGGAACCTGTTTCCAGGAAGCCTAGAAGGGGAAAGTCAGTTTGCTTAATTATAACCGCCATTCTTTGAGTGGTCATCTGTGCATTCACACATATGGGCTCTGTGCCTGGGTGGAGCCTGTTGTATGGAAGGTTTATTAGCTAAGGGTGATTTGGCAGGAATGCTTCCCCACTTCAGCTTCCAATGCAAGAGGCAAGGAATTCCCACCCACTTCCTCAGATCATACAAGACCACCAAGGTGGCTTCAGAGTGAGGGAGGACTATCAGGACCAACTTCAATCCTGATGACTTCATTCGAAAGGAAAAGTAAAACAGAAAGAAAAAACTAAGAGCAAGATGAACAGCAACATGACAGCAAGCAGGGTCAGTGGTGGGTTGTGTGAATGCACAGATAACCGCTCAAAGAACGACAGTTACAAGTAAGCAACCTGACCTTCTTCTTCATGGTATCTGTGCATCACATATGGGCGATGTGAGCTTACATGAATCTGGACAGCATGGAGGTATCAGTAGCATAGAACAGACAAGAGGAATGCTCTCCCAAAGTCACAGTCAGATCTGGTGTGGACGTTGGCCTGTACTGCCTAATGAAGGTTGAAGGGATTGACCACGTAACTGCTCTGCACAGGTCAGCTACTTTCCATGACAGAATATGGAGATCTACAGTCATCAATGGTTTGAAAGGTTTTCTTGTTGATGTCTGTAGAACCACAGAAAGGCTCTAGTCCAGTGTAAAGAATCATACAAGTGGAGTGATGTTTTCAGTCCTTGCAGGAAATGTTTCACCAGTGTGAGAGAGAGAACTGATGAACCCTGGATGGGGTCATGAAAGGAAGAAACTGCTGCCAAATAGATTTGAATGGGAGACATTTTATGCTGTCTTTGGAAGAGAAGATAAGAGAACTTGTTCTACTGTGCAGTGGTGAGGATCAAAATTATCCACAGATGCAAAGGCGGTGAGGGCTTTTTCATTACAATGCATAAGAATTTCTTGTGGAGAGTTTTAGAGCTGTATCTAAAATAAAGAAGTTTATTCAGGATGGGAGAACTGGATCCTCAAGGTTTGGATTCTCCATGCTGCTAGGCACAGAGTCCTGATATCTGAATGGAGAACCCTGCCATGAACCCAAGACATTAGGTTCAGGTTTGATGGTAGGTCTGAGCTGACATCTTTAATAGGCAAGTAAACTACAGTCATCTTGGTAATCATGGCGTTATAAGGATGTATACGTAGCATCCCAATATTCCTTCACCAGCACTCTTCTTATCAGAGGGAAGGGAGGAAAAAAGTGAAATCAATCCCTATCCATCTCAAGAGGAATACATCTCCCAGAGAGCCCCTGGCCACCCTGCCCAAGAGCAGAAGCTGCTGCACACAGCATTGTTCTGACTGGTAAGCAACTATGTAGGGTGTTCCCCAGGTGTGGGTGGTCAAGTTCAGCTGCCCCTCATGAGCATCAAGAGTCCTCCTGCTCAGCATGTCAGCTACAGTGTTGCTGGATCCACCAATGGGGATGGCCATCAAAGTTATACTCCACTTGATGCTCCAATCCCAAATCTGGACAGCCAGATAGGATAAACTTCCCAAGGTACCGGTGGAGACTGTTGAACTGAGGATGTGGGCAGGAACTCCTCCCCAATTGTAGTGGAAGCCAGAGTGAGGGAGGGGTTCTGGCCAAAATGCTCTTAGCAAGGAAATCTTCCTGATAACAGGCCCCACAGAAGAACGGAGCCCATATATATGATGCACAGAGACCACAAGAAAGAAAATATTTACTCCTTTCTATTATTTGCCTACAAGCAACAAGGATTCAGATACGTATTGTCTCTGAACCAAAAGATTCCATTTGGCTATAAACTGTCACAGACCTATTCTCTTTGGATTTATCCATTTTCCTTTTAAAGCAATCCAAGCTTATAGGACAGAATCCAAAATCACATAAAATGGACCTCCAGTTCAATCTCTCCTCTCCCCACAACCCCTATGCCCTCAGAAAACCTGTTCCGCAGAGTCTCCTAACCTTCCAGAAAAATTTTTGAGGGTGCATGGGGAGGATGCAGGGAAGAGGTGGATGATCTAATTGGATTCCACCCATGGTGATCACCACCATTTTGTAGCAGTGTGTGGAAGTACTTCCTTTTGGTTGTCTTGAATCTGTCACGCAGTTTCACTGGAAGAGAAAGAGATACAACTCATCTTTCTCTATTTAGTTTTCTGTCCTTTCCCACACATAGGCTAAATCCAGCAACGTATGCGCTGAAAACTGCTTGTATAACAGGACTATCCCCTCCTCTTGTCCACTCTGCAGCCAACCATCCACTTGAGCTGTTCCACAAGGGTACAAGAGGATGCTCAACCCTACCCTTCCACTTATGGAAGATCCTCCATTAGCAGGAATTAACCTGACAACACTCACTTAACTGTCATCTTTTTTCTAAAGTAAAAAGGCCAAACACCTCAATGTTTCCGCGTACGGAAAATGTTCCAGTCTCTTGATCATTCTGGTTGCACTTTCTTTACCTTTTGTAGTTCTCCAAATATCCTATTTGAGATGAAGTGACCAGAAGTATACAGTATTCCAAATAAGGTCACCATATAGAATTATATAAACTTTATATTTTCTGGCCCTTTAGTTTCATTCCGGTGTTCAGTACCAGGGAAAGGACTTGCCTTTTCTCACTCCTGGCAAGTTGGTATCTTCATCAAGCAATCATGAACCTCGTGATCCTTCTGGACAGTTATTGCAAGCTCAGATCTCTTCTACAAATTTAAGCAGCTAGGAGTTCTTCCCCAATGTGCATCAGTTTCACTTGCTTAGGTTAACTCTGATTTGACAATTTGTTTTAGCAAACCTGGAATTTTGAGGGTTTTTAGAGCTTTTTGCAGAACGATTAGTACTCATTCTAAATAGCATTACAACAGTCCAGAGGTTATTCGGGGGGGGGGGGGTTATCCCTCAAACAAGCCATGCCATCAGGATTCAGAGGACACAGCAAATTAAGCCTTGGCCAATGATTAGGGAAAAAGAAGCCAGCACACACTGCAGATTAAAATAAGCTACTGTGGCTTATTTTGACTGTGTAAACCAGGCCAATTTGTTTAATTTTTCACTATCCTGCGTTATCTGCAAACTTGGCTCTTTCACTGCTCTTTTCACAGTAATTTATTAATAAATTAGACAGTACTAGGCCCAATAGAGAACTTTGCAATGAAATCCTTCCACTGTGGGAAGCAATCATTTATCTGGGTCCTACTTTTTCACAAATTCACCTTAATATGTCTGATTTGAGGGTAACAGCAACTCAAGGGTTGCTCAAACCATGCACTTGCAGGACTGAGCACAAGCAAACATAATGCCTCCCGGAAGGTCTCACTTTCCACGTACGAGTAGTTTAACCATCAATATGCATTATGTGCAAATCCAGCCTATACAAGGGCCCGTACTTTTATCCCCTGTGACTGCCGCTCAGAAACCTTTGGTGAAGCAAGCGCTTTGTAAAGATCTTGGAAGTGCAAGTATGTAGTTTCTACCAGATTCTCTACAAATCCATTGAATAATGGCAATAACTATTGCCAAAGAGAGGTCAGTTAGTAAAACAGCAGCAATTCTCAGGGGAAGGACAGTGGGAAGAACCAAGCTGAAAGTAGGAAGAAAGCAGTAATTTAAGATTGATATGGATTAGGATAAAAATACCTTTATTTCTTCACAAAGTTCTGACAGGCGTGCTTCTACATCTACATCTATGTTCTCTGAAAAGATCAGAGTGTATATAAAATTAATATTGCTAAATTCAAAACTACTTTTGGTAGATTTCAGAGCATCAGCTCAGTTTCAAAAATATTTAGATTCTCTTGATATTTCTCAAATACAGAAGTCAAAATAAAAACTACTAAATATCTAAAATGAACTAGATTTCAGTAAAGGCTAAAAATGCTTTCTTTCTGAATTTTAATTTTTATTATGTTTATTGCTACATTGTTTTGAAAAATATCTGTATTTTTCACCAAGTGTACAAGAATACAACTTTTCCCCCTTAGACTTCTCTTGATTATATATTTTAGAAAACCGCCAAAAACCAACACAGGACAACACAGACAGGTATAATCTTCATATTGAACCCACAAACAAAGTAATATCCTGTAAACCCTCACTGGAGAAACAAAATTCAGAAGATTTACATTTAAATCTAAGACTCTACATTTAAAAAATGATGAAATTTGGGAACAGGGAAATGGGGAGTATAAGAAGATGACTAATGAATGAGTTTTGCCACATACAGGCTTAGATCCTATGTTCTTCATAAGCAAAATTCTATTCATAAGACATTCCTGCTGGTGGAAGTCTATTAAGGTAGAAGTAATTTCTGTTGCTTGTCCTTTTATCCATGGACCCTGAAAATCTGCTCCAAACTGTTGGGGAGCTTTTTGAAAATGGTGGTGCTGCAGAGAAACTGGTGAAAACCATTCCTCCTTTTCTACCAGCAGCAGCCTTCACTGGATCAGAATCCTACAAGGTGTCTGTGTACATCGGGAGAGGACAACTTTCAGGATTCCAGGAGCCGCTTTCAAGTTCTTATCCTTTGCTCATGAGGAACACTCCCGCCATTGCACCACTGAATTCAATGACAGCATATATACTCATTTGTCTGTTTCCCTCTTCTGTAGCAGTTTACCAAAACAGTTCAGCAACAAGCTTCCTTTTTTGTCAGCGCTGCAAATTACAATGATGCAGCAGTGACCAGGGGCATCTGCATGCAGGTTGCATATTTCCCATACCTGGTACACACAGACAAGATGAATTTCCAAATCCTTTACATTGTATATGAAATGTAACATGTTCTAATAATTTAAATCTGCAAAAGAAGCTTTGCAGATTAGTTAGCACTATAATTTATTTTAAGATTCATTTTCAAAAGAAATATTTTTATCTGGCCAAATGTTCTCAGGTACATATTTCTTTTTAAAGTCCTTATTCTTTCCGGAAAAAATTCCCTTTGCCCAATTTAAAATTTCCTTGGAAAGTAAAAATGTGTTTGTAGAAAAGGCAACACATTTTTGATTCAGTATATAGCACTAATATACATTGAGGTGGTGTCAATTTGTCCAGTTTTCAACCTAGAAATTAAACACTGTATATACCTATGAATAAGACAACTTGCATATAAGATGAAGCTGGTATTTTGGGCTGTTTTCTGGTGTTTGTCTTATGTTGGGCATATAAGATGAACCCTAACTCTTGAGCACTAACTGCCTACACGAATAATGTCAACTGGCTTCAGCAGATATTTGATAGTCAGAAACTTCTAGACTCTCATGTCATGTTATTCTAACTAGTAGCCACATCACTTCTTTGGAGGGTTGGGTGACAGGGAGGAGGCCTGCACAAGCAGACAACCACACGAGGATCTCTCTTCTTGGCTGCCACCATGGCCAGCCTGGAATGGTGTGCCACCCCGTGGCAAGGGTGGGGTTGGAGCCAGACTTGGGACTGGACCTATGGCCACGTGTGAATCCCTCAATGTGGCATGGAACCAGCTCTCCTGGAGTGGGCTGTGCTCCAGTGTGTTGGGTCTCATTTTAAGCTAAAGGGTATTTCAACTGTGAATGAGGTAACTGTAACACAGCTAGAGGGTTCAACATAACCGAGAAGATGGTACAAGGCTGGAGGAAGAATGAAGACAAACCAAGGAAAATTTTTCACCTGGAATATAAGACGACCCCCAGTTTTTGCTTTGTTATTGTTAGTTTCAAGGGTTGTCTTATATGCTGGTGTACATGGTGTATCTCCCCAAAAGACAACCATAAATTAAAACTATCTGGATAGAAGTATGGGATGAGAAGCATTTATCTCTACAGAGAATTTGGAAGCAGCCTTGGCACAAATTTGATTACTAAGGTTCACAACTGAAAATACGAGAAATTTGCACAAAAGAAAAATTAAGGTAAAAAAGAAGGCAACAAAACTTCTAAATAAGCTATTCTTGAGACATTTTCTGCTGAATAATTTTCCAACGATTGGAATACTAATAATTTTGTATTTGAAAACATTAACAGTTGAGTAAAAATTGAAAGTTATTCCTAAAAGCAAGCATGCAATGGGCAGGATCCAATGCTAATCAGCCATCCACCTGCCCAGTGAACCTTTCCCCTGGGATCCCAGACAGCTGCAGGCCCCACGACATCCCCAATGCTGCCCTAGGGAAGAGTACATGGAGACTATGCGTGTGTGTGTGGGGGATCCCTCCAACTAACAGATGCCATTCTGTTGGTGAGCAGTTGTCAGTGGATCCAACCTGATGCTTTTTCTTTTTAAAGTTACTGAGTACTGAGAAAGCTCCTATTATAGGAGCTTGAAGTGAGATTCTAGCATGAAGAGAAGAACATTAACATCAACTTTACATTTCTCCTAAATGCCATATTCAATTATTCTGACCAAAATACAAAGAGATATTTAGGTTTAAGCAAGACTTTGCATGTATCCAATGGTCCTCCATCAGAGAATAATTTTCTGTCAGAAGAGAAGCTTTGGATCCAACTTAAGTACCTCTAAAGAACTGTCCATATATACCATATCAAAAGTGATTGGTCTATTAAAAAGCTACTGTTTTTCAAGCCATTTTGTGTAGTTCAACTTTTGAACCAGCAAGGCAGAATCTAAATATCTAAATATCGCCTAAATAAAGGCGAAATGAATAAAATAGTAGTTTGACATTCAGTAGGGAAAGAGCTATGTATGCTATTTGAGGAAAGCATATCTAAAACCCACTAGTTCAACAGTACTCTGAATACTAGTATTTTTCCTCTGCTTCACCAGAAAATTATGCTGTGCATTAATGCCTGATTTTAAGTATTTATAACAAATTTGCAACAAGTCTATTTTTCAGCTGAGAATTTTGGGAAATGGGATGTTATATAAACAAGATTATCAACTAGAGATGAGAAGAACTGGTGGGAAGAGATAAAATTAGGAAATAGGTTTTTTATTGTTCATCCCCAAGCAACATTTTTTGGAACAATTTTGTATAATGGAACAATTTTGTATAATGGAATATTTTCTGTTAGAATGGTGAACAAAATGTTTAAAGTAATATATAGCCACCAGGCCATTTCTCTGAAAACTATACAATACAATGTCTCTTAATAGAGGACTAGAGATGTAAGATGTCTGGAAATGTTGAACTCACAGGGGAAAATATTTTTAAAACTTTCTCCATAAGATAAGCAACATTGAACATTTTCCGCCTGCTCTTCTTAGACTTATTTCATTGATATAAACACTTAGGGATACTCCAAATCATGTTCTCTTTCCCAATGTGTGACTGAAATCACTGTATCATAGAGGGTTAGGGTTGAGAAACTGAGAAATGTGAGTTAATTAATCCACTATTTGTGATGGTACATGCCTGTGCTTACTACTGCTATTTCGAATACATAATTTCTCAACAGCCTAATTAGAAATTATTCCATGAGGTGCAAATCCTGAGACCATGGACATTATTATTATTATATTGCACTGTGAGGAACCCAAGGTGGATTATATAGCTCCACTTTATCTTCGTAACAACTTTGTGAAATAGGCTAGGCTGAGAGTATGCAACTAGCCCAAAGTCACCCAGTAAACTGCACATCAAAGTGAGCACTAGAACTCAGCTAACCCAAGTCCCTAGTCCAACACTCCAAGCAACCCACCATACTGGCTCTCCCACATTTCATTAAACAACTAACACTAAACCTAACAATAGCCACCCACACGTAACCCATGAATAACTGTGCATGTCATAGAATAACCTCCAGTTGGGGTGACAATGGAACATAATCCCAGAAAATTAAGTAACCCACAATTTGCTGCAGTTATGTGTGAACTGGTACACAATCTGAAGGAAATTTCATTCTTGACAGTTTGGATCTTGTTCTATAGAGGCCTGTATTTCCAGGGTTCTTCTGATTAAATGATTTACAGCCAATATAGCTGTAAAACTCGCATGCAAGAGAAACTGTAGATAATTTTGCCACTGCCACTACATGTGATGGATTATATGTTTTATTCTCACCAATGTTACTTTTTTTTTTTTAAGAACTCAATTGTTGCATTTAAAAAAATAAACTACTCAATTAGACCTCACCATTAGGAAATGCTGCCTCAGTGTTTAACCACTGCCATCAAAATACATACTCCATACCTAAAAGAAACTTAGAAAGTTTGATTTTTATTGTGTAGGCCTGGGACTGTAACCACCATAAGAGACAGCTTGCAAAATGAACAAAAATCAATATGCATTATTATAAGGTATATTACTTATAAAAGGGAATAAAATGTTGCTTTGTAATAATAAGTTGAGATTGTATAAAGGTTCTTAAATATGTTTGGTTATCATGCTTAATAGCTAAGAGAATCTTTGTTAGCTAAATAAGCTTTCAGTGACTTTTCCTTCAGACCAGATTTCCCTAAACTTCATTTCAAAAATTCCTCACAAACAAGAACAAATGCTATAATCAATTCTCTGCCTCCAGCTTTTCCTGCTTCTTTTGACTTCTAGAATGATTCAGATATTTTAGGAACTACTCGCTGAAGTTTCTGGTCAGACATAAGAGAGGAATCTAAAACATATTAGATTGGTTTGCTCATAAAATGGCTATATCTGGTATATTAAATGTAGCTAATTCAAAGAATAATAGCAGATTTACTGTGTTTACTTTACATGTTTAATTTTAATTTGAGCAACCAAATTATAGGAATACATTTACCATCCTAAAGTACATGAATATAAAACTATACAGAGCATTAAAAATAGTATTACATTTTTCCATTATTCCCAAATGCTTCATTTTGAAAAGAAAAAAAATATGGGGATTTCTGATTTGCATGTTACTTCAACATTTCTGAAAACGTTTTCATTTCTGAAAACATTTCTGTATCTCTATTATCAACCTATTATGGGTTTAATATAATATGTAGATCAAAGAATTATGCAATAAAAATGTAATGCCCAAGAGGACAAGAGGAAGATCAATTCCTGTCCTGACAAAATAAATTATGTACCCTCAAATTCACAACATTTATCTAGTGATGTTGAAGAATCTTTGATTTTCTAATAGTACTACGGGGTCAATGTTTTCTGGCTTGAGCACTCGTATACAAAGAGCTCAGCAGAACTCTCCTCTGTCCCCTTCCTCAGAATGCATGAATCATCAGCACAGAGTGGACCTTCTATTTTCCCATTCTAACTGGCAGCTCCAACCTAGGGTCAGCCCAGAATTTACACTAAATTTGCATGACTGGTGCTTTGAGTTGGACAGGACTGGGGAAAACAGGAAGATATGCAGGCAGGGGCTCCATTGGTCTGTACCACAAACCCTTCACTCAAGCTAGGAACTGATGATCTAAAATGCACCATTTTAGTAGCCAGGTTGTTATACTTCTGCTCTTTTTGAAAAAAGGTGTTTCTGTCATTTAAGGTCACCACCAGCAGCCATCACCTCACCTTAATAGTTAAGTTTAGAATTTACAGGTGGGCTACTGTTCATTCAAGAAGATTATATCACATGAGTTCTTATCAACAGCCATGTAAGAACTGGAGGAGAGGAACAATGGGGTTCCAATTCTTAGCTCCCACTACCAACAGAGGCAAGATATAGGGTTGAATCTTAGTATGAATAGAAGGACTCCTTCTGTTCTTTGAAGTGTTTCTAGTCCAATGGAAATCTCCTGAAAGAAAAGTGAGGGAGGGGGCCAGGGAAAGCTCCCTCACTATTATGCTCTTCTAGAAGGTCTTCCAATCCTCACGAACAGCTTTTCAAAAGGGAAGGAAGAAGTAATGAACATCAACTCCCTCCAGTTGAGCATCCAGTAAGCAGAACTCCACACATGAACTCCACCCCATTGAACATTAGTGCTCAGAGTTAAGTCTATGTTATTTTATCCCATGACCATGTCTTTGCAATAATTTGCATTTGTTGTATCATGCTTTGCAGTAATTCCAATTTTACAACATGAGAAGAAACAGAAGCCAAACTGCCAATGAAATGAGCTCATTTCATCACCACTGCCTAGTCAGACAGAACTCTTAAGGGCTTTAATTTAATGTATTCATTAAAAGTTAAACACCCTCTTATATTAGAGCTCAATGGCATCTTTAGGCTTTTTTGCTTCTGCTTAACCATGATATAAAAGGTATTTTTACAAACAATAAAAAGCTATGATGTTTTAATATAATAAAGCCTAATGGGTTAAAGATATAACCTACTTTAAAAAAAAAAACGTACCTAGATAGGCGTCTCCCTGGATTCGTAGATATTTTCTTCTGAGTAGGCGCTCATAAAGGACCTGCATGCTGGACTTGGCTAGTTATAAGGATTGTACACATGACTAGTTACTACACTCCTTTTTCCATCTGTGTTTTTATTATTTATGATTAGCCTTAAAGTTAGTAAGAAAATTTTATCACTCACCTAGTAATTAGTGCAATTAGATAAGAAAAATTAACTACAGAATTTAGTAAAGTACTAGAGACGGAGTTATTGATGATGTACATTATGGAATTTATTGGATTCTTATCACCTGTTTTGTATTTTTGTTTACTAAATCAGGATTGCCCAAATGCTAACGATTTCTATTATTTCAGTACACATACACACACATATACAATTGGTGTGAGGCATATATTTGTACATAATTCAGTTTTTAAAACCCCTTTTTGAAATAAAAATGTACATCAGAGAAATGTATATAGAAGGAAAAAGGGAAACAGACAATAAATGGCAAGTCAAAAGAAAATAACAGCAAACTTTTTTTGAAATTTAAATAGGATTTCAGGACTGTTTGCTTTCCAGAATCCCATTTGAATCTCAGTATTTTGAAAACATTTTTTCAAGAGAAAAACTCTAGATAGCTTATAACAAATTTCATATTGCATCATCATGGTACAAATAATTCAGAATACTATTTTTTTTCCAGTGAGTGCACAATGGGAACACAGTTGCAGGTAAGAAGGTCCCAGCAACTTCCTTCAGACTTTCATTACATGCAACACTGACTGAATTGCTTTCAGTATATTTACAAAAAGGGTTATTTAGGAATGTATTAGTAATATTAGTACATATCAATGCATTAAACTCTTGTGTCATATATATAAGCCAAATTAATCTACTGAACAATCTTTAAAAATTCACAAATAGAATATTGAATACAGCAAATGCCAGTAATAGAAACATGATCTATTGCAAACTACTTTTTTCTAATCTGAATTACCCTTTTCAAAACAGGTTTAGAAATCTGCTAACATATGGGCTTTTTTCACTCATACAGTGGTTAAGAGAATATTAATTTGATCAATTTTTAGACATTCCCTATTATTGTAACACATTTTACTCAAGTGTAGCTAATACGAAGTAAAATATTCAGAACATTTACTTTTATTAATTCATAAAGCTGGATGGGTGTCTTTACAACTGCATGACTGGCATATTTTAAGTAGAAATAAAAGCTACGCAATGCTAATTTCACAAATAGTCTTGGTAAAGTAAAACATTTAAGGCTTGGGAAAAAACACAAGGGAAATTATGGACATTCTAGATTTACGAGTAGTCAACTTAGTCCACATGCAGAAACAGGGTTCTGTATGAATACTACTCCTGCACAAGATGCATAAAAATTATCTTAGCATGCAGAAGGTAATAAACAACATTCAGCAATGGGGCATCACATGCAGTAAGTGTACCTTACCCCATACAGATTCTATATGGAAATAATTTCCAAGTTTGCATACTAAGTCCTTGCACTTTCACATGTGTGGGAGTGCTAGTGTAGACTTTTGCTACTCCCATGGAGCTCTAGTTTAGGCTAGCTACCTACACGTTAATAGTAATAAATATCATATTGGTTGCATTCACACACAATACAAATCCTGCCTTACCATGAACAAGATGTGTGCTTATATGTGCAGCCACTTCATGCATACTTGGCTCTTCCCACTAGCATGACCAGCTAAACTCAACTGGAATTAAATGTAATTGCCAAGGAATTGCCATGTTATCCAAACTTGGGTTCCCAGCTTGTTGCAACCTTGACAAATAAGGATTGTCTTAAAAATCCTGCCTTGTTTGAAAGAAACAAGCCATAAACTCCTCTAGATATTATAAATTATTTCTTTCCAAATAGTTCAGTTGTTCACACTAACAGAAAGAACCAAGTGACCACAAATGAACTGCATGTACCAGCATACAGTTTGATCCTGGTAAGCCAAGATTCTCCAGAAACCTAGTATACCATTGTATGAGAACTAAGTCATTTGTTCCCATTGAATGACAGCCCATGAGTTAAACTACGAACTGTTCAGGAAGAGCAGGAGAGAGCCCTTGAGTGTTTAGTCAACTACTTATAATTGGCTCATTCAGACTGTTGAGTATGACGTATGAACACACAGCATGGGTTCTTTAAGAGCTAAACAACCTAGTAATTAATCCTAGAGTAAACCAGTCCTTGGAAACCCAGCACTCTGTGTTTGCACATCATGCTCAATAGTCTACAAACAAGCAAAACATTGGCTGCTGAGTAAAAGCAGTAGCAGTATACATGAGAGAAGGCAACATACCCTCTCTCCCATGGGCTCCTTAAACCATGTGTTGTGTTATGTGAGAATCATGGTTTCTCATTACATGCAAAGCCTACACTATGGTTGAATTACAGGTTAAACATGAACAATCCAGGAGAATTTGTGTTGTAGTGTTGGTTATGCACTCTGGGATCTTCATAAGTAAGAAGTGGTTAAATATTAATTTAAATTAGAAGTAGTAGACAGTTCATGCTCCCTTCCCTTGAGCATCTATGAAAAGTTTCAATGATGCTACTTTAGGTTCTTCAAGCGACACTTGCCCATGACACAAACCTGAGAAACCATGGCTAAAAGGCTTCTCCAAATCAGGATCTGAATCAGTATCCTGGTTGAGAGAAGCTGTGAGAAGGAAGTGCATAAATATATCGTCTCTTCCCAAGCTAATAGATCATGGTTATCAGACTAGATTTACTACAGTTTAACCAAATGGGTTGCTAATACCCTTCTATTCCTATGCATGTCTCTAAATCTTATATTGTGATGAACATAATTAAATCATGTGATCTTCTTTGTTACTCCTAATTTCTAAACAGTATTTATTTTGATTTGCTTTTACAGGTATAGGTTAAATAACTCTGTTTTGTTACAGTATATCTTCAACCTTCAGGGTGGATCTGGATTTTATTTGTATTATGTTTTATTCTATTCTTATTTATGTAAGCTGTCCTGAGGCTCTGCGAAAGGATGGCATACAAATATTCTAAATAAATAAATAAACCTTTTAAGGCTTGGAAACATCTGTAAGCTCTCCAAGATCAAGGATTCAATCTCAAATGTTTATAACATATTACATTACTTTGGTGATTTTACCTAGTTGACTAAGATTTTATTATTTAAGGCCAAACATATTTGATCTATACCATACTGAATACTGCTTCACTATAAAACTACCATCATTTTGAAGTGATGAACTAGGAATGTAACTGGGATATTACATAATTTTTAATATTTAGATGCAATCTAAAAGGATCACTAATACACCCTTGAAATATGAAGGACACAATTCAAGTTTCCCTTTTGATGTACTGAACAAACTAGTATCTCCATTACTAATGGTTCAATGCCTGACAAAGGTGGTTTTATTTTCCATGTATTTCCATACTTGATTTGTATTGTTATGTATGTTTTGTGAAATTTTAAATTGATGTTTTAAGCTTCTATAGTCGGTCCATATTGTTGTATTGTAGTATTTTATAAATAAACTATTTATTAACAATAAATAGTTATAATAGTTATATAGTTTATAAACAAATGAACTATTTATTTTATTGTTGGATTTAATGAAATGTACACCACCCAGAGAGCACTAACAGGCTATAGGAGTGACTATATGAGAATTCTGACAAATGGGGACTAAAAGCAAAGAGGGAGAGAAATGCATATGTATGAACATAGTTGTGTCTTTTAGTTAATGGTTACCTGGAGAGATGGTCTCTTCAGATTACTTTAAGTCCCCTGAAAATAACTCTCAAAACTATTTTCAAAATGATAGTTATACAAGATGTTTTGCTAAGAAACAAAACCTGCATGCATATCATGTAGATTTAAAGGCCAGTCCACAGGGAACTCTTGCTGGCTTATTTGAATTTAAAATCAAGGAGACAAAAATGTACAAACCTTTAAAATTAATATATGTATTTTATATTAAATCATAGCCACCCCTTCCCTAATAAATATGCCTTTCTTGCCTTGTAGATCTTCAATTTAAGATTCACCCTACTGGTCTTAAAACAGGTTGCTAGCACTAGTTTTTATAAGTAACTATTCTTATATAAATTACAGACATTATATACATATATAACTGTATAATTTTTATGGACAAAATCCAATGAGGTGCTTCTGTCCCCACTGATTCCCTTCCACAAGCAGTGAGCCCTGCCAATTCCACTGCATAACCAGGACCCCCTGCTTATGTAAAGGAGACTTCAGCCCCAAAATAAGAGGTATCACTAATTTCAGGAAGGAGACAGGCCTGCTGATGTACCTCCTTCTAGAAGTGAGTGATCCCTCCCATACTGTGTCCCCCAGAAAACAGTACCTTAGCAGAAGTAGTGGGGTTCCTTGCACACAGAACGGGCAAGTGCATGAGAGAAACAGTGGGGCATAAACATGCTCTTGGACTCTGCCCTGAGTTTGGGAGGTGGTTTGTTTTGTGTGTTTTTTAAGGGATAACAAGGAGGGCAAATCCCAAATTCAAGAGATGCGAGAAAAAAGTCTGCACAATTCATTATATCTGAAAAAGTGTTTATACTGTCTGAAGCCAATGTTAAGTATATTTGCATTCATATTAAAATATTACTTAGAAATACAGCAATCTAAAGATTCTGTCAACATAGAAGCAATAAGAGATTTATTTCACATACCTGCATCTAATTTCTGACAAGAAGGCAGCTCTTTTGATAGAGTAGTGAAATAGCTGTGTAATCCTTTGAACGCAAGCAGCAAACTGGCACAAAGTGTGTAGTGGAGATTGTAAGCATGATTCAAGAAGGGCTCTGCTATTATAAAACTGGAGCCCTAAAAATGAATTTGTACAGTTATCAAAATGGCAATGATGACTACAAGGCTACATTTAGAGATTAAAGGCAAAATCCAAAGCAACACACATTATATTCTGCACATTTCAGCCAGCTTCCCCTCAAGCTTTGTGAAAAGCCCTCTTGAAAAATGAGTCCTCAGCAACACTATTGGTGGACTGAAAAAAGACTGTTAACCCTTTCATGTGCATGTAGGGCACCTTGGTCAAAGGGCTGAAGTCTTATTCTATATCACTTTCTTAGTAGTAACCCTCACTGAACATACTGGAAAGTTCTCAACATAGTTAACAAAAGCAACAACATTGCAGAGTGATCTGTCATGCCACATCACACAAAAAGAAACTAATATTTCAAGCAATCTTTTAATATTCCAGATTCAAGACAGATTATATTATTTTCTGTGACTGAAATGCAACAGAAATATTTTACATGTAGATCTAATACAGTGGATTACTTTTCTTTCCAGCATATTAAAAAATAGAGAGACAAAATGATGGCAATCTTACATCAGCTGATAATTGTTTGCTGTAACTGCTTCCAAAGACAACACATTCCAGAGAAGGAATCACCGAGTCCTTGCTCTGTGGTGGTGCATTTCTATTAAGCCAGGTATTCTTGACTGGACGAGGAAAGCTAAAACAAATAGAAACAAAATTAGTATATTAATGGTCGGATGCTGTGGGGTTTGTTTTATTCTATATATTTATTGTAAGCCGTCTCAAGATGTTTGTAGGGGACAGGATAGTAAAGCTTTTAATAAATAAATAAATAAATAAATAAATAAATAAATAAATAAATAAATAAGAAATTAAATGGTGAATTAGTCACACATTAAAATTACCAGCCCATTCTCTTAGCCCAATATATTTACTTAGTGTCTGCTGCAACAGGGGATGTATCACAGTACCTCTCAGATTACAATAAACAATAGAGAAACCTTACAAGTATGGTTAGATCAGTGGTTTTCAAGTTTTTTTACAGCTGGGGACTGGTGAATATAGGAAAATAGGAAATTTTGAGGACCGGTGAGGCAGAAATGAATAGCATTATATACATAATACAGTATTTGTGTATTAGTTTTTAAATGTAATACCAAAAATGATAATTATCTAAAATAACCAGAAACCAAGCAGTAAAAATGCAAATAAAAGAATAAAATATTAAAATTAAATGTAATCAAATACGACTGAAATATTTAGAAGGCAATATTTAATTCCAGTAAGGCTAACGTGAAATCTGCTATTGCTTCTTTTCAAGAATACTTGATAGTCATGGCTGCAGTGTTGTTTCCAAGAGATGAAGCACTGCACCAACATCCATTCTGTTTCTCTGTTTAGTTTTTAATCAGTGACAGGGCTGAAAAACTCTTTTCATACACATATGTTGTGGAAAATATGAGTAAGAATTTAAAAGCTCTATAACTTAAGAGACAGATATTCTTTTTCCAGTGATATCCAAAAACGTGACAATGATTGCATTTTATGTTTGGACACCAGAATGACATCAAAGCTCTTTCCCACCTTCTGCTAGGATCAGCTTGGTCCCTCTGGTGATAGCAGCTGTGCTGAGCGAGCTGAGTGTGAGTTGCTGCCCTTACATGCAGCTCTGAGAATGCTGCCGCCGCTTGCACCCCCTCAGCATCATCATTATTATTATTATTATTATTATTATTATTATTATTATTATTATTATAACATTTCTATGCCGCCCCTTGCAAGTGGCCCCAGGCTGCCTGGTTCTGGTCTTGCGCCACCTGGCAAGGGGCTAAGATCAGCAGGAATGCCTGGAAGGTGGCTGCACTGCTCAGGGCTGCTGTCATCCCCAGGGGAACTGAGCTGATCGTAGCAGGAGGGGGGGAAGAGCTGGTGCAGATCAGTTCTCCTGGGGACGGCAGCAGCGCATAGTGAGCAGGAAGAGCAGGCTGGGCTTGAGTTGCTGCTCTTATTTGTCACCTCTCTACAGTTCCTCCTCAAGGCTTTTTCATGAACTGGCAGGAAATCTCCTGCAGACCTGCACCAGTTCAAGGACTGGCAGTTGAAAAACAGTGGCTTTAAAGCAAAGAATCACACTTGGACAGCAAATGTCCCTTCATTTTGGGCCTAGACTCACTTTCAAAAGCACTATGGTATATGAATCTTGTCAAGAACCAATGGATTATATGATTAAACTCTATGATTAAATTTTAAATACTTAAAATATCTAAGTATTAGTATGGTTAACAATAATGGAATGATGCTTTCCCTATTTTGCTCTTTCGAGTTTCCTGTTCGATGATAATAAATACCTACAATGTGCATTATGGATTCCAAACCTGTTCTAAAGTTTTATGGAGACAATATACTGAAATATCACAGGGCAATGAAACTGTATCTGCTTTAGTCCTCTGACCTTGTTCCAACTATAATGAGTATGGATCAGAAAGTATGTGATGCATTATTTCACTCACTCAAAACATAAAGGCCAGAAAATTATGCAGGTGGCCATAAGCATATTTTTTCTGCCCAAACAGAAGAGATATTACAAAGAAGAAAAACTTGAAGGAGTACATTCACTCTTGCTTTATTAAGCCTGATCCACAGTCTACAGCACTCGCATGGATGATGTGGCAGGAAAATAGCAACTTTCCTTTTGGGAACAGTGAGCATGTGAAATCCTTACATACACTGAGAAGATTTGGATTCAGAGTTAAATGCATAATGGGATTGGCAGAAGCAGACTTCCTCAGCCCCCCAGGCAGTCCCTAGCCTTCAAAAATGGCACAGAGAGCATTAAAGGACCCTACTTAGCTGGATAGGATGGGGCATGGAAGGCCAGAACCCAAAGTATTTCACCAACATATAAGATCACCGCAGAGGGGGACTGCAGCCAAGGAATTAAAAGATACTTCCTCCTGGGGAGGAAAGCTATGGCAAATCTAGACAGCATACTAAAAAGCAGAGACATCACCCTGCCAACAAAAGTGCATGTAGTCAAGGCTATGGTTTTCCCAGTTGTAATGTATGTCTCTGAAAGCTAGACCATAAGGAAGGCTGAGTGCCGAAGAATTGAGGCCTTTGAATTGTGGTGCTGGCGGAGACTCCTGCGAGTCCCTTGGACAGCAAGGCGATCAAACCGGTCAGTTCTAGAGAAGATCAACCCTGACTGCTCTTTAGAAGGCCAGATACTGAAGATGAAACTCAAATACTTTGGCCACCTAATGAGAAGGAAGGACTCCCTGGAGAAGATCCTAATGCTGGGAACAATAGATGGCAACAGAAGAAGGGGACGGCAGAGAATGAGGTGGCTAGATGGAGTCACTGAAGCAGTTGGTGTGAGCTTAGGTGGACTCCAGGGGATGGTGAAGGACAGGAAGGCCTGGAGGAATGTTGTCCATGGGGTCACAATGGGTCAGACACAACTTCGTGACTAACAACAACAACAAAAAATACATTGCACAAGTCACCAAGAGAATTTAAAGTAATTTCTCTAGTTGTCTGCAGAAACATTAAAAGGAAGCAAAAAGCAAACAATTCCATAGAACATCTACAATTACATCATCCTGCTCCTTTCCAAGATGCTTTCTTTGCATTAAAATAGTTAATGTTATCAATAATATAAATAAACAGTAGCCTCTAAGGGACAGTAGGCTCTTCCCATGACCATTTCAGACAAGGCAAAACTAGTCTATTTGAACTTCCAACTTTCTCAGCTTCTAGGCACTAGATCTAGCTTTTTGGGAGCCTCCTTTTCTTAAACATGGAACAATGAATTCAGCTCACAGTCATCTTGCATAAGAAGAAACAGGTGGCTGTCAGGAAAGATTTTTTTTCCTGTACCTATCACAGGAAAATGGTTATAGCAATATGCTCTGCACTTTAGAGACATCTGGAAAAACATCTCCACAAAGATTATACTAGAAACATAGAAACAGAGCGAGTCAGAAGGGGTCTCCCAGGCCATCTAGTCTGACCTCTGGCACCAGCCAGCTCCACTCACAATATGCCTACCATGTGCACGTCCAGCCTATCTTTGAATACCCTCACCGATGAGGCCTCAACAACCTCTCGTGGAAGTGCACTAACTCTACAATAAATATACTTTCTACAAATACTTCAGAGAACATGGTGAAATCAGATTGCATCAATTCCTATACTACAAATACATTCTTGAACCAGACAATCTGATTCCTTTTGAAATAAATATGAACTGTATCACTTCATCAGCAATGTCTGTGTTTTACCATTTTTTATGCCAAAATAACAAAACCAAACTGGAGGTTCACCCAAGATTCAATGAAGTTTTACTTCCGATAAATTTCAGTGAACTAGAATGGAAACTTACAATTGTAGTATTTTGCAGAGTGAACCTACAGCGTACCTACAATATATGAGCCAAACAAATACCATTTCAACTAAGTAACTCTTACTTCAATTAAGAAAACAACAAGCACTTAATTAGATTTTTAAAAAACTATTACTTTTGGTAAAACAGCAAAATCTTAATTACCTTATCAATGGCTGGTGAAGGGCAACTAAAGATGCATGGACTATAACAGAGATGACAGAGAGGTGAAAATAATCAAACATAACATTGACATAGTGATGAAGGCCTCGGTGTAAGGTAAAGTGCAACTTTAGTGTTCGGCTGCTAATTAGCTGCAATGTGCTCAGGTCCTCTGGCCTAAAAAAATAAGAAAAAAAAAGAACATAGTCAAATTTACCATGTTGAAAGTAATTTAACATTACATTTTAAGAATGCAAATCAGTGTATGAAACTTTCTGTACTATGTAGTTATTTAATTTCAGATTTAACCATTTGTTTGACATGAAGAACTTACAATGATCTCTAGAGATCCATCCAGTGAAGTCATTGTGAACCACACGTATATATGCATATACTTATGTGTAATACCCAGTGAAATCAATATAGTTTACATATACAGTCTTATGAAGAATCTGAGTTAGGTGTATATACATGTGATCCAAAAATCTATAAAAAAGCAACACATACATAACAACTTCAAATTCTTGTATTTATCTCTAGAATATCTGAAATTAGGTTTTTTATATACACATTAAATTTAAATAACTTTTACAATGCACTACATAAGTCATACCATACAGTTCAATCAGGAGTTGTTTTGCATACAGAAATGGGTTTAAATGAATCTTAAAATATACACTGTACTACTTTAATATTAGAAACAGCTCTACAGGAGAATGAGGCTCAGTGTGTGGAATGTTCAACCACCACCACCACCACTGAAACAAACACAAGAATTCCTTGAATACATTGGTGCACACAGAAATTGCAAAAAAAGACATTCGGCTTAAAGTATAGCAGCATAGCAGAATTATGCTTTGTTATTGGATGCAGGTTGTTGCACTTACGAATAATCTGTATCTGTGAAATGGAGATCTAAGGAGAGCAGGAAATTCATTTCATTAAGGGATTCTTCAATCTAGGAAGGAAGTTGGGGGGAGATGAGAAAGACAAATACAAATTACAGTTTTATATGCAATTCTATCCTTTTCTTATTTATGAACTGAAAATATGTATACGCTGCCCTTAATTTCTCTTATGTCCCAGAAATATTCAGAGTCAACTGAAACAGTAAAATATGCTACAATGAAACAGCAGATAGAACTATAAATAGCAATACTCTTATATGTCATGGAAACTAAAAGGAGTAACCAAAAGGAGTTCTGGATTTTATCTGTGATAGCAACAGCACAAAATGGACCTATGGACATATTCAGGGTTATATATTCTGTTTTTAGGTTATGCTCCCATATCTGATTATCATTCCTGGGTCTCCTCTGGCAGAAGTCAAAGATGCACTGGCTTAAGGAATCATGGTTCCACATTAAATACTATCAGCAAATACCCAAAGTGGATCACCAGCGAAAAGGGGGAGACTGGGTGAATAGAGAAACACAAAGGAAGAGAATCAGAAGCTAGACAGAATCCTGTGCTCACTTAGGGCCAAGTCCCATTTCCAGCAATGATGTCTTTTATACCTGCTAAAGAGATAATTTAAGTTACTATGCTTCCACTGAAATCACCAAAGAGCCCTATATAACTGGGGTGACTTTCTCCCTCATACTAATCACACAACCAATCACAGCTCATACACTTGGTGATATATTCATTACCACTGCAATATTAATAGAAATGAAATCATTGACAGTGACACTGACATTCCAGTGGGAAGAGACTCCTTCTCCTTATTCTACATGCTTGCCTTCTTATAGCTGGTAAGTACCATGGCAGGTTTTTGGTGACTCAGTAGCTATTGTCTACTCCCAGGAAAATGTTTCCGCCTTGTGTTTGAGAAGAGTGTGCTGGATGATATCACTGTGTCATTCCTGTTGTTCCTGCATGGTGACTGGCTGCCTTCATTCCACAGGTAATTGGGAGGTGGTATTGGTTTCTAGTTTCCAGAGACATTGCGGGAGCAACTGTCAGTGTTGCTACATTAAATTTTTGTCCCTATTGTTGACTAGGTTGTAGGTGGAGCTGAGCATTGTATCTACATTATATCTGTACTATCCATGCCATAGTGGTCACTTGTTTACCAGAGTTGTAGGATTACCTGGTGGGCCTTTCAGGTATTTTAACAATTAAGTATATGCAAGTGGAATATTACCTTCCTTTCATCCAACAGCATTTTAATTTTGAAGATCATGGCATCATTCACAGAAACCTCCTCATTTTTGTAGAGAATTTGAAAAGTCTTGCTGCAGATTACATTATCATGCACTGATGCTGGGAAGGCAAGATCAGCACCTTAAGATAATAATATGGATAAGAGGTAATGTCCAAAATGTCAAGAGTCAAACTTTAACTACAAAGTGGCAACTGAATTCTTTATGTTTTATGATTGTATTTAATAAATGAAGATTTGTAACAAACACTTTTGTAAGACTTAACTGTTGATGAACAAATAAGGAATAATATCCTTGGCTCATTTTGCACATAATGATAACATCTGCATATCAAATTATCACCCAGTATAAATTTTCAGGGAAAACGTAAAATTGGTGGTAATTGTAACCAATAAATTGTAGAGTTAATTTTAAAAAATGCATCAGAACAAGAGTATAGGATAAAGATGTTTGTACTATTTAGCTGTTTTCTGCTTTTTCCAAAAAGACCCACTACATTTTCAGTAACTCCTTATACACTCACAGTATTAATATTTCTGATTTGAGTTCTAATGCTCTGAACCAATATATGTCTATAGTTATGATTTATCAAGAACCAGTTAATGATTTATGCAAATTTTCAATAGGCAGCTATGGAAAATATGTGCATATATGGGCCTCACAGCTTACATTCACTGTCAGAAATATTCACATGATCTAAATTATTAGCTGTCATTTGTTACATTTTAATTTTTCACATTTTTTCAATATCAATAGGGTCTGTTTATACCAAGAATTCCTTCCTTATATTGAGACTGATCAGTCAACCCATTAAAATGTAGATACTTAATTAAGCAGTAAATATTTAATAAACTGAACACTCCACTATAAGTATTAAATGACAATTAAATGGAAATAATAGTGAAAAAGAGTTTACACTTACTGGTTGCACGTAATAAACTTGCTTCAATTTTATGAGGAATTCTTGGAGGAATTTTCATAGATACACGGATCTGGTAAAAGCTACAGGCGACAAAAGTATTCACAAAATGTGTTATCATTCTTTATTTTAAACATGTTAACCCCACCTTTCCAACAAATACAGCCTTCAAGACAGCTTACAAAGTTCAAAAAAACACATTAGAAAAAACAATAATTAAAAACAAATTAAATTTCAGTGAAATGCAACTGAAATAATTTAATACCAACTATTTATAAGAAAGTAAGCCACACATAAGCCAGTAAAATATTACATGCATCACAACACAAGTCAAGTCTAAACCTCTTACAGTGCATTATAACCATGTCTACTCAGAAATAAGTTCCACTGAGTTAAATCAGGCTTCCTTTCAGTTGTGGGTACAGATTGCAGCCTTATTTACAATAGACTTCTACTGCAATGCAGCCTCCTACTCCACCATGATGTACCATTGATCCTATTCAGATGCAGAAGGATGGAACAATCCAATTTCTAACCAACAAACTGTATATTTTGACAACCAATATGATAAGTTACATTACTATAGGCAGGGCTTTTTTTGTCATAGAACACACTGGAACAGCGTTCCGGCACCATTTTTTGATGGATTTTTCCAATGGTGTGATTTTGAATCACCTGCAGGCTGCTTGTGTGCCCGCGCTGATGTTAGGGCGCTGCTTGCCTTGGGATGCTGCTCGGCTTGGGATTGGTGTGTGAGGTCATGCGCTGAGTGCTTACTGCCGGCGGCGACCATTATGTTTATGTGTGTGTAGAGTGACTGAATTCCGGCACCTTTTTTTTTTTTTTTTTTTACAAAAAAAGCACTGACTATAGAGTAGTATTCAATGTTTTGCTCCAGCAGTAGAGAAGCTTCTATTTATGGAAGGACAGTTTATGGGAGAATTCCTTCTGTGATCACAACTTTTCTTTCATGAACAAATGCAGTAGGATTGTTTATTTAATTTAAACAATTCATTTAATTACACTCCCATGTTAAGTTACATTAACTTCAATAGAAGACAAGGGACAGCAATTTGTGACATTACCAAGTTGGAGACAAATCTTGCTCTCTGCATTGTCAATTTCTGCAATCCATATTTTTTAGTAATTTGCTTCGTATTTTCCCCAAATGAAAAGTTAATGAAACAGTTCATTCATTCACTTTTATGCTACTGTTAGAGGATTTTCATAAAAACATTTCCCCATGAAGCAATTTATCAAAATATTTGAACAATGTTATTAATTGATTCTTTGCAGATTTCTCTGTCTCCTCGTTTGAGGACAGAATGGTGGAAGTGATCTTTACATGGTTGAATATGGCCACAACAGAGGGAAAAATACTTCCTGTGAGTGCTCCCCTCACTTTTTTTGTAAATATATTCCTCACAATCTGTATTGCTTAGCATTTACTGCAGCAACATGAAAAATGCTAAAGATAGAATTTTTAAAAAAATATACTGGACATTACTAAATTTTACCTTGTTGGCTGGCAAATATACTTAAGGGAAATTACCACTGAAGAAGTTGGGGGCAACAAGTTACTTGGAACTTATACAATGGAATTTGCCAAGGCAAATAGTCACAAGTTAAGTTTAATATCAATAGATAATTTATAGAAAACCTAAGGTTCTTGATATTGTCTTCTTCAAATTCAGATACACTAGGAAATGGGTCCTGAAATTCAGCTTTTCTTGTTGATGCTTTCATGATTACATAGAAGGTTACATCTCTCCTGAACGAACCAGTGATAGCTTAACTAATGAGAAGGCGTATGCCTGAGAGCAGCTGGTGAGAAAGCCTTACTCCATCTTACTTTGATTTAAAGTTTAAGAGATATTTCTTATCTAACCAAGGACACAATCCTGATAAATTGTTTATACCAGAAAAAATATAAGTAACTGAGTTTAGTGGTTAAAGATGTAACTGCTGTAGCCAAGACCCAACGCTAATTAAAGATCACAGAACTTCTTAGCTCTTCCTCGGAAGATAAAACAGATATTGAATTTCTGTTATAACTATTGCAGTTGAGATTCTCTAGACCAGTCCCTGTGCTCTCACTGAAGTTGAAAGATGATGACTGGATAGTCCAAGAGAATGGCTTAGTTGAGGAGTTAATGCTCTTGCCTCTTGGCAGAGCAGCAGAGGCACAGGCTGGGAGAGAGTGCTGAGTGGCCAGGGAACTGGCGAAGGCAAGGGAGGAGCTGGGCACAGGAGCAGAGGGCCAGGAGCAGCAGAGAGGAAGGGAGGCACAGCCAGAGAGGCTAGAGGGACCAGGAGGAAGCAGAGAGGCGGGGCCACCGGCCTGAGGGACTGATAAGGCCGCGCTCAGCCACTGCAAGCTCTTTTGGCTCCAGCCTCTTGTCGTCGTCCCTGGTCTGCGTCCCTCAGCTGCGGCCTGGGCTGCCCAGGGACTCCCTTCCCTGGGAGGCTGAGGGATTTTGTTTTGTTCTGTTTTATTGTTTGTTTTTTAATTGCTTTGTTTTTCTTTGTTTGTTTTTGTTTTGTGCTGTTCTGTCCTTTGCTTTTCTTTGTTTTTCCTCCAATTTAAATTTTATTTTATCCTTGCATGTGTGTGTGGGTTTTTGTCTGGGAGAACTGGGTGAGTGAGGGGTGCTGCAGGACAGACAAGGCGGGGGACCAAGCAGGGCCTCTGAGGGGTTCCCAATGGCAAGCCAGGAGATGGCCTTGGCAGGAGTCACGGGTGTTGCTGTCCGCTGCGACAGCTGCAACCCTGCAACTTCTCCCTCAGGAGAGGCAGGGTTTCACTTGCCCTCGGTGCAAGCTGGTGACCCTGCTAGAGGAGGAGTTGAGGTGCCTGAGGGCCAAGAGAGCTCTCCAGGCCCTCTGGGAACAGCCCCCCTCTGGACAGAGGGTTGAGGGAGACGTCACAGGATGAGCAGCTGAGGAGACATGGAGGCATGTCACCCACAGGAGGAGGAGGCCACCACGGCCTCCTCCTCTTGGCACCAATCTGGAGCTGGGAAACAGGTTCTCTCCGCTTGGGGAGGCTGGGGCTGATGAGGCCTTGGGGGACCAGCAGGACCCCCAGCCTGGGACCACAAGCGGCAAGGAGGCCGCTGCAGGAGAGGCGAGGGCCAGGGCACGGCCGCCCACCACCACCAGGAAGACACGGCAGCGGGTGATTGTTGTTGGGGACTCCCTGCTGAGGGGCACTGAGGTGGCAGTGTGCTGCCCCAACCTGGAGACAAGGGAGGTTTGCTGCCTGCCGGGCGCACGCATTTGGCATGTGAAGGACAGAGTGGAGCGTCTTGTTTGCTCTGGGGGTCACCAGCTGCTCCTGGTGATCCATGTGGGCACAAATGACGTGGCCAGGCAGGGTGTAGTCGGGATCGCCAGGGACTTCGAGGCCTTGGGGAAGAAATCAGGGAAATAAAGGCCCAAGTGGCCTTCTCGTCGATCTTACCGGTCCAGGGATTTGGGCCAGGAAGGGACAGGAGGGCCTCCGAGGTGAACGACTGGCTTAGGGTGTGGTGCCAGAAAAGCAGGTTGCTTACCTGTAACTGATGTTCTTCGAGTGGCCATCTGTGCAGTCACACATATGGGTTCTGCGCCTGCGCAGTGCCTTTGGCCGGAAGATTGATAGCTAACGGTTTCCTTTTCGGCGGGGACTCTGCTCCCCCTCCCCCCTAGCAGTATATAAGGAGCAGAGTGACCGCCATTTTCCAGTCTTTGAAAGACCGACGTTTGGCTCGCTATGACATTGCACATTAGTACAAGAAGTTTAAAGAAGTAGCGGTACGACACATAGGAGAGATTATAATATCTAAGTAAAAATAATCGAACCACTCATGACATCAAGAGGGGTCGGAGGGTGGGTTGTGTGACTGCACAGATGGCCACTCAAAGAACATCAGTTACAGGTAAGCAACCTGCTTTTCTTCATCGTGGCCTCTGTGCATCACACATATGGGTAGAATAACAAGCTTACCGCCACTGGAGGAGGGAGGTGTCATCATTGAAGGACAGACGAAAATACAGCTCTGTCAAAAGAGCAATCCTGTCTGGCACGGACATCTAGCCTATAGTGTTTGGCAAAGGTACACGGGGTAGCCCAAATGGCCGCCTTGCACACAATCTCCATCGGGACTCCTGATGCAAAGGCTGAAGAGGCAGCGACAGCTCTTGCGGAGTGACCTTTTGGAGTAGATGGTAAGTCCAACTTGGCTAGCTGATAAGCTAGGACAATTGTATTAACTAACCATTTCAACAGGAGCTGAGAGGTAACTGGACAACCTCTGTCGTGCTCTGAATATTTCACAAAGAGTCTATTTGAATGTTGAAAGGATTCATTCGCGGATCTATAAAAGGCTAAGCAGCGACTGAGGTCCAGCATATGTAGAGATCTTTCTATCGGATTCGAAGGGACCGGAGAAAAACGCCGGTAACACAATTTCCTGTTGCATATGGAAAGAGGTAGCAACTTTCGGAAGGAAAAACGGATCCATACGAAGAACCACCTTTCCTTATGAAAATTTAGAAAAGGGGGATCTGCTCGAAGAGCGCATAGTTCAAAGGATCTACGTTCTGAAGTCACTGCCACGAGGAAGGCTGTCTTCCAAGAAACGAGGCGTAAATCAATTGTCGCCATGGGCTCGAACGGTGATCGAGTTAATGCTTGTAAAACCACCGAGAGACTCCATGTAGGCATTAGGAGTTTTACAGTGGGATTCAGATTACTTAAGCCTCTCAAAAATCTTTTTATT
>NW_025335349.1:6416689-6499192 GCF_004798865.1 Varanus komodoensis | reverse complement strand
GGCGCGGCGCAGTCTTCACGCGGTCTTCGGGCGCGTGCGCGGCGTGGCCTTCGGGCGCGTGCGCGGCGCGGTCTTTGGGCGCGTGCGCGGCGCGGTCTTTGGGCACGGTGCGGTTCTCGGGCGCGGGCGCGGTCTCCTGTCAGGTGTTGTTCCTCCCGCCGGCACTCCCCCCTGCAGCACTTTGTAGCCGCCGGCCACCCGACGCCCCACCCCGTCCGGGCACACCTGCCACGTGTGCAGGGGCGTGGCAGGGCAGTCAGGTAGCGGCGGAGTCGGCGGCACGGCGCAGTCTTCGCGCGGTCTTTGGGCGCGTGCGCGGCGCGGTCTTTGGGCGCGTGCGCGGCGCAGTCTTTGGGCGCGGTGCGGTTCTCGGGCGCGGTCTCCTGCCAGGTGTTGTTCCTCCCGCCGGCGCTCCCCCCTGCTGCGCTTTATAGCCGCCGGCCACCCGACGGCCCACTCCGTCCGAGCACACCTGCCACGTGTGCAGGGGCGTGGCAGGGCAGTCAGGTAGCGGCGGAGTCGGCGGCGCGGCGCAGTCTTCGCGCGGTCTTCGGGCGCGTGCGCGGCGCGGTCTTCAGGCGCGTGCGCGGCGTGGTCTTTGGGCGCGTGCGCGGCGCGGTCTTTGGGCGCGGTGCGGTTCTCAGGCGCGGGCGCGGTCTCCTGCCAGGTGTTGTTCCTCCCTTGCCTTACAACAGAGACTCCCATCTCCACCTTGTTATTAAATTGCTCAGTGACTAACACAAATTGATCCAGGATCAGTTCATGGGATGAGCTGATGATACAGTCCTAATCAAAAAGATCCTCTTAGAATGCAAGGTGCTTATAGCTGGCATTATCTAAATTAAGATTGGGTTGTAATTCTGGATGTAATAAAAGCAGCATACATGATACTGAGCAAAGGTTTTCTCCAACTTGTGCCACTGCACCACCAGCATGACACAGACCAATGAGCAAAAAAAACTGATAGTAAAGAGTGAGGAAAAATCTTCAGGGCTGATTAGTAAGAAACCGAGCTCTAAAATAAGTAAAGCTTCCATCTGCAGTATGTAGAAATTTTAAAACATCAAATCAACAATGAGTCCCAAACCTCACGCTAGAATGAATTTTAACAGAGTGCTCAGTTTACTTGAAGAAAAATAGGAATCAAAACCTAGATTCCACAAAGCATAATAACAGGGGGACTATGATTTTAGCTTCATGAACACATGTCACTGAACTCAGACATAACATCTCTGACTGATCTCTTGGAAAAAAAAACCACACTAAAACCACTCCTAGAAAATGTATTTTCGTTTCTTCCAAATATACTTATCAGTAACTACCCTAAGCCAAAGGACATGCTCACACAATTTAAGTATATAAGCCCATTTTGTACAGCTTATTACAAATCTTGACATAATAATCTTAGACTCAAATTCTATACAGAAGTTAAAATATCCGTTTAAATCATCATTTTGCTTCAGCAATTATAACTTTTGCATCACTGAGGAAAGATTATAATGTCAAACTATTATTCCTTAGCACAGGTATGTCTGACGGGACACTTCAAGGACATTTCACCAGCTCTCTCCCTCGGACCTTAAAGAGCCAGAAGGGTTTAACTCCTGCCTGCGAAATAATGATACAGGGAAACTGACAAAAATTTAGTTTATCTCATGATCCACCCTTGATCTGTAGACCAAAGCCATTCTGAAAACCAGACATATTAACAACACTGAGACAGAAAGGAGTGAAAACAGCAAACCATACCTAGGCAATGATACCAAAGAAGAACAAATGCTCACTGACAGCTTTAGTGCAAGGCCTATACAAGAACAGAAGGTGATTATGCTAAGAGACATTCCCCCCTTAAATACATACATACATATATGTTAACAAATAAGCTCCATAAGGGGTTTGAATTTCCCTATAGTTTAACCGGCCATAAAGTTCAGGTTACTGGAAGTACCACTCCCCTGAAAACATAAGTAATACTACAAGAAAGGATGAGATACTACTTTATCATTTTTAATGACCTGCTGTGAACAGGTACTGGTACTAAGTCCTGAAATTCCAGTTTTAAAACTTCCTAAATGATCTCCAACACATGCTTCCTTTAAGCCATGGACATCAAGCCTTATCCTGGCCATACATGGTATCACTTGTTGTAACCCAGTGACAAGACAAGACTCTGCTGTTAATCTTAAATGTCTTAGTTCTACATGAAATAGGCTTGGGAAACATGACCAACCCACCCAGGCCAACCTTGGCATTGTTTAATTCTCTCAATTCCACACTCAACTGTTGCATGTGGATCCTGTTCAGGGTCATTTGAATACAACAGAGGAACTGGAGTAGATGAAGAGAGAGAAAGTCAACATCTCATGAAAACTCACTGTTTCAAGGATGGAAATACCACATGAAACTGTAAACATCTGAGCAACTGCCATCAGGGTGAAGATACAGCTGGTTTAGCTGAGGGTGAGCAATTGCCCATTTTCCCACATGAGCAGAAATGGAACAATCTATTGGGACACCCTTTTAAACACTCACCATATGGGAATAATATAAGACCTCTCACACACAATTTTTGTCTTTCAAGTGCATCAAACTTATTTTCTGGAACATAACTGTTTGGACATCAAACAAGTCAGACATCTCTTTAAAGAGTATATAGATGACTCTTTATGACTCAAAGCATATGACATAAGATTGCTTTGAGAAACTTGGGCACAGACCCTGGTGAGAATAGCTGGACTTGTTCCTAATGCTTTTAGAATGTTAAAGGGGAAAGTTGAAGAAGAACTGAAGACTTGGCCATCCTCTTCTCCACAAAACTTCATGCCACAGTCATCAAGCTAGACTCAAGCTATTCCTAAACCTGGCTTGTACTGTGTATTTTAGTTGGACTGCTTTCTTTATTCAGATTGGAAGCTGGATTGAAGCACAAACACGGATAAATATAATTAGTTTTTGGCTTACTTTACTCCCCAAGGACTAGGGAATGTAGCTTTCCATATAGCCCGGAGTGCCTGATTCTGCCTAATCTTGGAAGCTAAGCAGGGTCAGGCCAGGTTGCAATCTGGACTTGAGTCCTACACTGGGCAGGTGGCTGGCCCTGATGGCTTGACAGGCCGCTTCCAAGTGTATGACTCCATGATTAGCTCCCAATTTTAATAGGTAATCTGACTTCGGTATAAGCAGGTATGGTTGAAGAGCTACTAGATTATTATGGGTTTTCTCCTTTAGCCTTTTTAGACAGGGGTTTACAAAGGCCAAACTATTAATAAATGAATTACAGAATTTGCCCAAAGAGACATTACTTTCTCTCTTTGAATCATAATAAATACTCTGCTTATCAAGATTATTTTTAAGTCCTGGAAATCTCAAAATATGGCTTAGGCTTTACCTTGTTTTAATTCTTTACCATCAACTTTAGTAGAATGGGGATATATGTATAACTCTTACTCCCAACATATTTGCCTACACCAATTAAGAGAGGAGAAAACAAGCACACATGTTATTATATTATACATATAATTAACATTATTATTGTGCATCATAATAATTTTAATTGCATATTATCATCCATATATTCTGACACAAATTTCCTATGTCAGATTTGAGGAATTAAATAACTTTTGAAGTCACAAATTTTGAGTTCTGGCTTGTAGGATCAGATAAAAGATGGTAAATTCATTTTAGCATCTGGCATCAGGTTAGTATTTTATTCTTTTAACAGAATTATTGTAACTTTTTTCCTCCCTGTGTAAGGATGTTTGAGATGTCTGCATCTGCATCAATGCTTGATGACCGTAAGCAATTAAATAAATGAGGTCAGTAAAGTACTAGGCAAACCTCCAACCTATTTTGTACACTTCAGTATCTTATTAGTATGCACTCAACTAAATGCTTCTTTCTTCTCACAGGTTAGTCAAGTGGGTTTACAGGCAAGCATCTAAGTTTATATTGCAAGGGTTAAGGATTCCTTCATTTATATTCCACTGTTTCTTGGCCTACTAATCCTTAGCTCTGGAAAAACTTAAAAGCTCATGTGTTCACTTTAATCCATATATCACTACCTAAAGTCCTAAACAATATAAAGGCCGATGACTTTGTGATAACTCTATTACTGTTTCTACTTTATGACATAATGCAGTTTTTAATACATAAGTACTTTCAGATAATCCTAATATGATCAACTGACAAAGGTCAACTCAGGACAAGTATGCCAACAAGTTAAAATTCTACTGATGACCTCTGAAATAACAGCCTAACTACAGCAAGTAGTTGCATATTAAATTATAATGTGGAAATTATATTTGTAATTTTTGTAAGAACTGTTATAGGTAAGGATATGGGACTGAAAACAAAAAAAAAATCATTTAATTAAATAAGACACAATGCTATGCATTTTTAGCCAGAAAAAGTCCTACAATTTCCAGCACAGTTGGCTGGGGAATGCTGAGAGTTGCAGGGCTATTTACTGTCTAAACATGCACAGGATGACACGCTTTATCAACTAATGCTTTACTCCCAGAATAAGAGTTGACTCTTGATTTAATCTTAGTATTTTGAGCAAAGCAAGCCACACAGAACACAGAAATTCCAGCACTGTTAGCTGAACATGCTGTCTTCAAATATACTCTCTGACTTCATCTTATTCATTCCAGATGCCTCCAGTGAAACTTAACAAGTTTTTTCAGCATTTTATCAGCATTCCATGGCCCATGAAGGAAAATGAGAATTTAAAATACCAGGCATAACATGGTATACAATGCTCTATCAATGAAAATGACAGTAAAGCTCATGACAGATCAAAACATCTGCCAAGTCAACATGAACACAGAAGTCAGAAAGGCAACATCATACTGAAACAGGATAGCAAAGGAACAATTCAGATGGAATTATTTTGGTTTATTCACGTTTTACTGTACTGGAAATGAGAATTGTGCACCCATGTGCTCCCTCCTCCCTTGCATACTATATTGGAATTTCTGGAGATTATTAAGCTCCAGTATATCCAGACTACAGAATAGGATATGATACTGCAAGTCTGCTGAAAAGCCTTATTTACAGTATTTCCATTACACTGGGCACTATTAAAAAACAAAAGAATACTTTTATACTGAAGAGGTATTTTTCTGGCAGGATAACTCACTCTGACTAACAAGTCCACTTAGGGCAATAGCTACAAAGCAACACATATAAGGTAACACAGAGAAAATATTAATGTTTAGTGTAACTAGAGCTACTTGCCAATTCTAAAATACATTCTTATTTTGTTAACTCTGATGGGATGGAAGTATATACTTTTCTTAATGTAAAATTTGCTTAAAGCTTTGAATAAACCTAGTTGTAACAATCAATATAAGAACAATTTGTGGGGAGAACCAGAGGGAGCTCCTCAGCTTTCTAAAGCAAAGAGGAAACTGGCAACTAAAGTTATATATTGATAACTTCCATTAACAATACAGGTTTTACAATGTGCTGCCCCTTCATTATTAGTTGTACAGCTTTCAATGCTTTTAAAGCAATGAGAACAAGCATTTCAACAAGAATTTTAAAGAATTGCTTCTGAAGAAAAAAAAACCCTCAAAGGGGAATTAATATATCAGGAACAAGACCTATGAAATCTACAAATGTCTTCTACTTATTGAAACATATTTTAAAGCAAGACAATTCAGGTGTCATTTATTCCAAGAAAGCAGAAAAAGAAGATGTGAGTACCTAATTGAGCAATTAATACCTAACTTGCAAACAACATAACAGGATGAATTCAGTGTGAGTGATTTAGCATAAAGTAGCCTGTCATTTTCTGTTGTTAGTTTTAAAAGAAAAAAAAAACCCTAAGGAAACCCAATCTCTATGGCAAAATACCAAAGATGTGTTTTTTTGTAGGGCAGGGGGAACAGTAAAAATATGGGAGCAAACAGGATTATGATGACAGATCACAGCTGTACTACAAGCAACTGAAAGCAAAACTTCGCTTGAATGGTTTGTTGCCACTTTCAGTTATCAACATTCTCACATCTCAGAATATGAGCATTATGGGCACAAAATAAAAAAATCTACAAATTACTATTTTTGACTAAAAATAATAAAATCAGAAGCTATGTGGCAGGAGCTACATTTTCCCCTTCTCTTTCAAAACAGCAAGCTGTTATTTGGCACAAGCCCTTTATTTCCAATGTATTATCCAGGGAACTATAGCCAGCAAAGAAAGAGTCCCTGAGCCCGCACGCAGCAGTTCTTTGAACCAAACTAGAAATTATTTCCAAGAATCCTCCTTTTAAATAACCCTAGACCACATCCATCTTGAGATGGGCAAGCCTGCTAGCTGTACACAGCCTCTCTAGTTGGCTAACTCTTCTTTCCTGACACTGCATCATGCAGTTAAAGATCAGACCAGGCTCCTCTGTCTCCTCTCCCATGCCCCTCCCAGCAATTGCAGAGCCTGATGACTCTCAGGATCTACCTAAATACCTGGAGATGGCAGCCTTGAGATAAGCTCTTTTGCCTCTGCCACCTCTGTTCTGGAGGCCTCATTTCCCAGGATCATCCTTTGAATCGAAGGAGTCTGTGTCACCCTGTCCCTGAAACATGGGCCAAGAACAACTGCCTCTTTCATTCCCAACATTACGTTAGAGTTTCACAAAGCTGAAACAATAAAACCTTATCAGTAACACTGCATTCCTATACATACCTATCTGATTTCAGTGAATACTTCTGAGTAGGTTTATATGGGATTGCACTGCAAGACTACAATCATATATATGCTTATTTGGTAAGATGCAGTATGTTATTCAGTGCAACGTATTTCTGAGAAGACATGCATAAGATTGTGCCACAATATATTAATAGCTCAATTTAAGCCATACTCCGATCATACAATGAAACAACATTAGAACTAAATACCAACAATTGCCCAATGGATGTATCTCCAACACTTATCAGCTAAGAAAAATAATATACATTCCAAACATGTCCAGAGGTTTGGGACAGCTTCCTCAGAGCCTTATATTTTATCTCAGTTGTAAAAATTCTTTCTGCCCCAGCTCACTGTTGTGAAGATCACAATTCTAAGCAAGTAAAAGGCAATCAAGTACAACATTTATATTTAACAAAAAAATGAACAAAGCCTAAGTTGTATTAGAGTTAAATGTATAATTGATGCCACAGAAATAATTATTTAAAACCCCCAAATTTAAAGTTTCAAATATGAAATTATACTAGGTGTTAAAATGGTTTTAATTCCTCTCTTTGTCCATACTCCCTCATGTGTAGAAATTTATTTCACACTAGATTCCTTCTAAACAAGGTTACAAACGATACGCAGTAAAAAAAGGTTCTATGGTCTCAACTATTCTCAGTCATCCATCGAGCATACAAATATTTAAACTGTAAACCATAAAATGCAACAGCTCCTGTATTGCGTAGAAAAAAATTACCTACCCTCTTTGAAACAAATCCACGTTATAAAATTTGTGGAGCTCCACGGAGAATTCTACCATCGCCTGTACTTCACTCATTTTTATGTAGATGCAGAAGCCAAAGAACTGCTGTCAGCACCTTATTTACTTGAGAAAAAGAATGCAAGACATTTGAGATGCACAGAGACCTGGCAGGAGTCATTAAGAACTTTCCTACTTCTTACAGTATGTCCTTATTCAGCAAATGTTAAGTTACATCTTCTGTTTTACTATCTGCCACCCAAAGAAGACAGAATGTTATGCTTAAGTTTTGCCTGCATGTTCAATATGGTAAACAACTTATCAACATAGGCCTAGTATACAATAAAGAAGAATAGAGAAAAAAGAATCTACTTATGTAAGGTAGGTATCTTAAACACACATGCCAGGAAACTAGCCCCATCAAATTCAATGAGATTACCTCCAAGTAATATACATGCAGGATAGGGCTGCAAAGAAAATGTTTGTTTTTCAATTGTTCTTACAACAGAAAGCATCCAAAATACCAGGGATGAACAACCTGTGGGCCTTCAGATGTACAGAGTTTGTAATGAAAGGGAAAAACACTACCTTCTGTCTATCTTCACAGTAACAAAAATATATGAGCCTTAGTTGTATACCTAAATCACACAATAAAAATATTTGTTTTGATAAGCAGTTTCTCAACAGAGCACTAAATTAGTATTGTGTGTACCATCAGCAGCAACCATGGAGCTCACTGATGCCTCCTCTTTTCATCAGGCAGAGGTAGGAGGAAGAAACTGGAAGTCTTCACTTCCATTTTTAAACTAACCAGGGTGCCTTATTTCTTCTGAACTGAGGGAAATTCTAGTGAGCTCAAAGCATGGTTTAAGTAAGCCATGGTTTAGAATGCTGTCTTCTTAACAAACCAGAGTTCCCCCAAGTTCCTCCCAGCCTTCCCAAAGAAAAAGAGGTGTGTATATGAGCTTGAAGTTTGCTGTAGCTCATGTTATCTCATAGCAAACCATGATTTAGCATTATGTCTAAACCAGGCAGGCTACTGGCTTTTCTCTTATTATGCTTTAAAATCAAAGCTGAATCACAGTTCTATTAAGCAAGCAGGCAAAAAACAGTGCCTACTCCTCTAACAGTGAATTCAAGTAGCTGAGTACTGAAGCCAAAACAGACCCACCATAGAGACAAGAGGAAATTATTGGGAGTGATTGAGGTAGAAAGCTTTCCAAAACAGACAATTTTCTACTGATTTATTTTTAAACAGAAAATTCTTCATTTCATAAGTTTAGTAGACTTGCTGAATAGATGCCAACTGAAAATATAACATTAGGTAAGCTTGGCAGTTATAAAGCTGTAATGAAAGAGTGACTCACTGAAATACATATACATTTCAGAGTTCAATGGAATTAAAAGTAGTGACAGTGAGGTGCCCCAACAACCTTAGTGGAAGAGAGTTTAACTGTTGAAACAGATGAGTAGTGTCAGCATATCATGCATATTTCTATTTATTTATATATACAGGCCACCTATAATTGCTGAGGCATTCCTAGGCAGCTTTAGGTGCAGGAAAAGAAGATTGTCAACAGTTTTACTATTATCTTTTACTTTTTAGAAGTACTCCAATAAAAATTCTAATACTTATAATAATACAATATTTAAATCACAGTGGAATGTGCTTTAATTTTTTGCCTTCAACTACTTCAAGTTAATTTTATGGCATAGTACCAAACCCACCCCCCCACAATAATATGGAATATTTTCTTGGATATTAGATACAAGTAAAATAAATCAGAGCTCATTTAATGGTACATGAATTCACTTCTGGGGTAGCTGAAAATGTTACAATGCAAAGTGAATTTGTACTAATGCAAATGACCCTATTCAAATTAGCTTAATTAAGCATAATTTATTTTAATTTGCATAGGATTTATTTCCAATTAAAAAGTTTCTAGGAAACACACTTTACTGGGTATCAGCATACTTAAATGAAACATGCAAAATAAAATATGCAGAATTAAATTTTTAAGCCTTAAGTACTCCCACCAAAGTAAGGCTCATGCATGCTCAGAAGCCACAAGATGTTGGATGTGAGTTGAAAAATAACAAGAAATAATAAAAAACCGGAGGCAGGAAGGGGGAGACAGAAAGAGAACTCGCTTGCTTGAGTACCTTTAAGCTTGTTTAGTTGTTAGATTTATATGCTGCTTTTCCTCCAAGGAGTCCAATGCAGTCCAATGTACATTCTAACCACACCACACTGGTATAGTTTCCTTGGACAGAGCATGGCTGCCTGGCAGTCACTCTAATCAGAAATATTTCAGTAAGGGGATGTGTATACTTTGTAATGTATTGTACACCTCTATCATATCTGTAGGTTTGTTGCTCTTTATAACCATTAAATTTCTACCATAATATAAAAATGTGAATACCGTAACATTAGAATTAGAAATTATTTTGTTCATAAATTTGCCAGTTCAATAGATGATATAGAGACTTTCTATTAGTGATACAATACTAATGAGGCAATGGAAGTTACACAAGCATATTACAAGAGTGTGCACTATATTATTAAAAAACTTTCCTTTTTACCTCTAGTATTAATCCATTTTAATGCAGGTAATAAGCAGTCTTCCAGTTCCCCATTTCTGCAGTCAAAACCATACTGCTTGCTCTGCAAGAAAAAGAAATTAAATTATTGTGCATCTACATGCCAGAAACCTTACAACTCAGAGAGTTTATGCTCTTATTTTCTGGGGATTCTTATCTGAGTGTATATATTAGCTTGAAAGTTAATGCCAATAACTGTTCAATGAAATATAAATGAAGGTTTTTATATGGAGGAACACTAACTAGATGGTTTGTAAAAGCAACCAGTTAATTTAATGCAATTACATTCAAGGGGGAAAAATGTTAGACAGCACTTAGTTTATATTTTATAAAGCAGGAACTCCTATGTTTCAACACTGCATTTTATTCAGTATAACTTTTGTCAAAATTGATCTTGAATTTGTATATGCTGCATGTGCAATGGCCTCTGAATAAAGCAAAAGTTTAACTATTAAACCAGATCTCTGTTCCCTCAGTCAAGGATACAATACAGGTGTGTTACAAACCATCTTGTTTCTTTAAAAAAAATCATACAACTATAAGAACCTTTAGCTATCCTTTAGTTAACTTGTCTGTTGTGAGATTTAGATAGTTTTAGAAAATTCAAAGATTTGATTTTTACTTCAAATATACAAATATTAAGAATATTTATAGTACAACTTTCACTTTATTTAGTAAACTTACAAAGTTGTTTTTGAGTTAAGTTATATAAGTAGAAGTAAAGAAGAGCAGAAATACTCAGCAAATGCTGTTCTGACTTATCAGCAGTGTTACTTGATTACATACACTTCTAAAAGTCTTTTGACTAAGTCCCTCATGAAAGAATCCTTAGCAAACTTGGCAATCAAGGAATAAGAGTGGAGTTCCTCTTGTGGATCATCAAGGGGTTAAAGAGGAGAAAGCTGAGAGTAAAAATAAAAGGCAATTTCTTCCAATGGAGAAGATGTAAATAGTGGGGTCTCACAGAGGGTTGTATTGGGATCAATGCTTTCAACATACCCATAAATGATCTCCAGTAAGTAGTGAGGTAACCAATATGCTGATAACATTGAATTATTAGGGTGGTTAAAACAAAAGGTGATTTTTAGCAAGAGAGGTATTACTGCCACTCTGTACAACTCTGGTGCACCCACAACTGGAGTATTGTGTTCAGTTCTAAGCTCCACATTACAGGAAAGATATAGTCAGGTTAGAATCAGCACAGCATAGGGCCACAAGGATGGTGGACGGATTGCAGGAGAAGCTGTATGAGGTGAGACTGAGGGAACTGGGTCTTTTCAGTTTGGAGAAAGGGAGACCTGAGGGGATCTGTTGGCAACATATAGGTACATGAGAGGGTGTCATGCAGAGGTGGGTCAAGACCTGCTTTCTGCTGCAGAGGAAGAACATTCCAAGGGAGCAAAGCTCAGTGAACCAAGGTTCAATTTGGATGCCAGGAAGTACTTCCTGACAGTTAGGACCCCTGAGGTATGGAATGGGCTTCTACAGGGGGTGGTTGAAGCCCCATTGGTGAGGGTGTTCAAGGACAGGCTGGACGTGCACATGGTAGGTATTTCATGAGTGGAGCTGGCTGGAGCCAGGGGCCAGACTAGATGGCCTGGAAGATCCCTTCTGACCCGCTCTGTTTCTATGAGGAGCTCCAAAAGGATCTATCAAAACAGGAGAATGGGCATCAACATGATAAATATAGTTCAAAGTGAGCAAGTGTGAAGAGATACATATCGGGGCAAAAATCACAACCAAGTATAAGCTGATGAATCTGAGCTAGTGTTTGCCAACCAAAAAAAGATTTTGGTTTGTTGGGTAAACCTTGATGAAAATGTCAGCCCAGTCTACAGATGCTGTAAAGAAGGCAAACTTTATGTCAGACATAATTAGGAAAGAAATTGAAACTAATTCATAGTTACACAAATTTTTGGTGTACAGTTCTAGTCACCACATTAAAACATTACAGGATATTATAGAACTGGAAAGAGTGTAGAAAAAGGCAGCTAAAGTGATCAAGGCTCCCCTATGAGGAAAGGTGACAACAACACTGGGACTGATTAGCTTAGAAAAAAGACAAGGGAAAACATGATAGGGAGGAACAAAACTACATACCGTGTGGAAAAAGTGAATAAGGAGACCATCTTCAACCATGCATGAGTGCGGATATTTGGGATGGCAATCTTATGGGGGGCCACAGATGCTCTATTTGTCAACAACTAATTATTTCTTGAATGTAAACCTTGTTGGAATGTGTGTGTGTTCAGCTACAAGTCTAACGAGCACATCACATAATACCCAAAAATCTTCTCGCAAGGAGAATACATGGAAATAATAATTATTATTTCAGTCTTCAGACTTTGGCTAAATGCTTGTTATTCACAACTATAAAAGTCAATGTGGTAAAAAATCAAGTATTTGAGATGGGAAATGAGTATGTTCTACAATACTTATTAATGACTAAAAATGACTAAAGCAAGACTAATAAAATAACTTACATAAAATGACAATACCTATTTGAAAATACAGATGTTTAAGCAGGCTTATATTCAGTATCATTTAAATAGCACAAACAGCCACAACCCCCTCAGCTATAGGAATTAAGCTATTTTGCAGAAAAGATGATAATGCTTGTATGGTGACCATCCAACCATTTGTTGCTGCTACAGATTGCTTTTAAGAAGTAGGTAATTATATTTTATAGGAAGCGTAGCATGGTCAGGACATAAACATAATGAAGTTCCCCCCACTACTGAATGACATTCCTTCCTCTCCAGCAAGCATAGAAATTCAGCCTGCAAGCCTCTTAGCAAGCTAGTAAAACAGCCTGTAGGCCATTAGCTTTTTGTGAGCTTATTCACAAAGCTGAAATAATTACAAAGAGCAGTGAATGGGAATTAGCTATATATTTATAAAAACCTGTTCAGACAGGAGCCCTTCATATTCCAGGATGGCTCTCTAGTTCCTAACCACATGCCTGGTAAGCAGTTCTGGAAAAGATGAACACTGTTTCTTCAGGACATTCTTATGCTGCACACAGCAGGCTTTCCATGGAGACTGCACAGCATGCATAGACTAAGGGCTGAAGCATTCCTATATCCTGACTAGGGGATCGGAAGCATTCTTGTAATCACTGCTGTTTTGACACACATTACATTTTTATGCGTTCACAGAAACTCAGGAAAGCATCATCCCATGGCTATCTTACATGAATAACATGTATCCCAAAGCAGAGCAAGTTTTAAAAAACAAAGATATCTATGCCATCAAGTATTTAGAAATAGATCACTGTAAGTGCTATCTTCCTGCACCCTAATCAAACATCACTCTTTGCTTTAGGGCTACAACATTAGCAACTTAATTGGTTAGGTTCACTAATTTGGAAAAAAAAGTAAGAGTGTTCCAATTAATTTCATGGCAATATGTATATTAACACAAGTGGTTATAAAAACTGAAGATAACCACCACTTTAAGCGGCATTTCCCTTTTTCTCTGATAAACCCATTAGCAAAAACTGAAGTATACTTCTTGCTTTAGAAACATCATTTACCCATACGCAAATGTAAACAAATGTATCAATGTATCAGTGACTAATAAAGTTAAATCAATTAATTTTTCTTTAATTGCAGTGCTGCCCAGTGAATTTACTACAGTATATGAAACAAGGATTATTTGTTGAGTAATTGGATATAAATCAAACTGGAACATCTCTTTAATGACAGAGAAATGTACATCACAGTAATGAACAGAAAAGTCCAGCCAACAGGATGGAGAAATAAAATATGTGAGAAAGAAGATAGCAGTTTATGGGAAAGCTGTTGAGGTAAAGCAATTCCTAAACTGAAATAATTAAGTTAAATTACAGCCTAACTAAACTGTATGATATGGCCCTTATTTCAGGTCTTGACAAATATAATGACTATATAACTGTGGCACTCTTTCAATCAACCAAAATGATTTTTAAATCAATTAATCCTGTCCTCTATAATTAAAAATAAAAATATTACCCATTGTAGAAGACTACTTCTTCTAGGTCTACTGGGAAATAACTCTGGGGTCTTATTGAAAAACAATTTAATGACTGTACTTAATGCATGAATAATAAGAGATAACAGACCTTTAATAAAGAACTAACAAATGGGAAGTTGTGAATGTGGTAACAAAAACAAGTAGGCAAGTTTGCATTAATTTCCTGTGTTTTATACTTTTTAATTTTTTAACAGTATAAATGGTCTTGAGGACCCTTTTGAGAAGAAAGGCTTTATATAAGGGAAGAACTGAAAGTACTATTTTATAATTAACATATTACAGAATCCTATGGACAGCAAGCCACATTAATATTTAATGATAAATGGCTGCCACATCAGATGTTCCAAGCATAACATTTCATTTCATTTCATTACCTGCCTTATAAGCAGTGGAGTCCTTTCCAACATAATGTACTTCAACTGACCAGTAAAATGGTGTCCTAGAGCTGCTGGCATACTCAACTGAACATTCTTTGGTTAGCCAAAAGTTGCATATTATTACTGAGTGCAGAATCAAACAATTCCTTTGGTCCAACTTTGAGACCCAAGGCTTATAAATATCTATCCCATTGTAGCTGGCTGCACTTGTTGAATCTTTACATAAGCTTCAATATGAACACCAAACGTATGACAAATGTGCAGAAAGCCACTACTTTTTAAAACTATAGACACACAGAAGTAGTTGGGAGTTATTTCACTCCTTCCATTACTCCTCTTTCTCTCTTTAAATGCACACAGTGATTCCCCCACATCCCCAGATGCTTAGACACCATCCCATAGCTTCCCCTCCATGCGACAGAATGGGGCTTCTCATCTATCTCATCAGTTAACATGCTTGTGCCCAGGCGAGGTTCATCGTGAGTGACTATGGGGCAGTCCTGGGCCCTTAGTTCCAGTTTGCTTACTCTTTACTCTATCTCCACTTGTTTTCAGCTCCTTCTTCCACTCCTGTCTCTTTTACCCCCATTCTCCTTCCTAGTCCATACAGAGATCACACTTCTTATAGCCATGTGCATTTGTCCCCACCTCAGTCTCTACTCTTTTCTGGGTTTTAGTTCTTGTTTTCCTTCTGCAATAATGGGAGTCAGGCTTCCTCCCACGCTTGGCCTCTACAATCTCGAGAGACAGCAAAATCAGAGCAGCAAACAACAGAAGCACCAACCACTGGAGAAGACCAAAGAGCTCAGGCTCAAGAATTTAAATCCTCACAGCTGCAGCACAGAGAACAAGTGAACTATCAATTGTGGGCTTTTCACCACAGTAATCTGCCAGTCTTTCCTCGGAACAATACACCATACAAGCAAAAGGCTCTAATTTACTTACACTCTGGAAAATAAACTGCAGCAGGTGGAAATAGTATTGAGGTAAGGTCAATAGGTAACAGTATCCTGAACACAAAGAGGCTCAGCTCTCACCTGAATGTTGCCCAAGAATAATGGTTCACTGTTTCCCAATGAAGGGAAAAACAGAATAAATTTACATGTTAAGTGCTGTTCCCAAATAAATTATTTGGGTCTCTAAAGGTGGCACTTGTATCCCACTTACTTTCCCCTTATAAACAAATAACATAAATTTCTCCAATGCTTCACTATATCACTACAGAGGTGGCAAAATCTACTCTGCTGCCAGTCTAGCTTCCACCAACAGGAATCTGCCAAGCTGCCTCCCTCAAATACAGTACCTGTGGGCACCTCCAATGGCACCTGTTCAGGGTCCCCAATGTTGTGCCCACAGGCAATGAACCCTACCCCCTTTTGTAGGAAATGCATACCACTCTCTAGCAATTATATACAGGCTTCAACAGAAGTGGTTACATTATGCAAACAGGGATCTATTTGAAGGTAGCATCAACACATCACCCCTTTAAATACTGACAGTATGTAAATTCCTCAGTCAATTGCATTGTAGAAGGTGAGTGTTTATCCTTCCAGTTTGGCAAGATCAGTATTTTAACTGTCAAAAGGGTATAGAGAAATCATATCCACGTTCACTAGTTAATTTCCTCAAAACAGCTGCATAATTTTAAAGGGTGTGTAAATTAATAAATCTTGTAATAACCTCCCCACAAAAAGAAACTAGACATTTAAAAACAGGGTAGACTGCCTTACCTGTAGGCAGAGGAACTTCATTAATGTATTCCCAAACTAGGTCCCTTTTACAGCCTGCTGCCATTATAGGTTTTCTCCTCCAGGGAAGGAATAGCATGATAAACCTCAGGCAATACACAAAAAGATCCAAAGACGTGTGGAGTATTCTGCTCAAAAGGTTTCACTTTCATTTTTACTGCTCACCCTTCCTCCCCACACTTAGCTTCTTGTGCAGGCCTATTCCATTCCCAACAGTCTTCTATTCATTGAATTTTTTGCAACTTGGCACTTAAGAGGTAAGGGGTTGATTCTATGCGCACAGATTTCCAAAGAACAATGAGATTAAGGTCTTTCCCTCAACTCTGCATGCTTATTCTATGACATTTTTGCTGGAAAGAGGCATGTGATCTCTGCAGACACAAAATCACAGCTCTGAGAACTGTAAAACCAACCAATTCTGATATTATCTTTTCAAAAAATTGTCCAATAATCTTACAGAAACTTTTGGAAGAGCATGACATTGTGAACAAATTAATGGAATTCATTTACTAAAAATGTAACCATTCCATGAATATACAACCTTATGCTACATAATTAAAAATGAATCCTTTGGACTATAATCTATCTTAAAACATTAGCTGCATTACACTACCAGAAATCAGCTAAATTAGACTATCCTTTATTAAAGATACATTGCTGTGCCTAATGGATATGAAATAAGCTTTTGCTAATTAAGATGTAGCCTATGATCAAAAGTCACCAAAATACTGATCCACTGATTAGGCATTTTGTGGTGGTACCCAGAGCAGTTTCTCAAATTCCCTAATCTGCCCACGGGCCCAAAAATGTTGGAGTCACTTCCTTCCAGATGCATATAGTTAAATTTGAATGTTAAACATACTATATAAAAGACAAATAAGAAACTTTTAGAAATAGTCGTATGATCAGTCATGTCAGGAGGGAAATTTTCTGGTTCTCCATTTTTCTGCTGAAAATTTTTATTTCATAAGTTCAGCAATAATAATGAATATATGTTAACACCAAAAAAACAGTATGAAGCAAACATGACAGTTTTAGAGCTCTCATTAGTATTTTTCAGGCTATTAACCCTACCATTCATACATGCCACTGAAATATAAATGTCTCAGAGTACAAGAATAAAATGACAGCACAACTGAAGGTGTCCCAAAAGCCAGATAGGCAAAACAGCCCATGTAGTGAAAATAAAGAGCAGGAGGCAGAGCTCATCTCTGCTGCTCTTCCCAATGTTCTTACTAGCTGTGATTGCTGATGGAAAGGGAACAATGGGGCTATGTTCACTCAAGGACCAGTCCTGCAACTAACAGCAGCAGAATGTTATGCCTGAGAAAGGCAACACAGTACATATCACCAAAGATTGTGTGCAGCATTAAAAATACCCACAGATACAAGATGCCTTCCTCAAAATCCATGTAATGAATTTAGAACTTTTTTCTTACTCAACAGGTTGTAACAGGTTTTCTATAAAAGGAACAAAAGGCCTGTATGAAGATAGTGACACAAAGCCACAAATACAGTATACCCCAATGAAGTCGCAGTTCAGCATTCTTGGCTTCAGTCTTTTGCGGGATTTTTCTCTGAGCAATCCAAGCCGATCTCTTTGTGAGTAAGCTGGTGCCTCGCCATGAGGCACCTTACTCACAAGGAGATTTTTTCCTCTGAGTTTGGACTCGCTCAGAGAAAACAAACTCGGCACACCTGTGCCCACCGCCCAGCCCAGCCAAGCACCTCCCGCCCGCACCGCCTTGGTGGCCAGCGCCCATCACCAGCACCAAATTCGCAGTTTTTCACAATTCGTGGGTGCTTTAGGAACACAACCTCCACAAATTTTGGGGGACTACTGTATAGATAAACTTCCACAATGCAGCAGTGAGTGCAAAACAGCCCACAACTGCTTTTGTGGATGAACATCAGCCACTTCATGCTAATTACTGCAACAGCTAACCAAGCAATAGCTCCTTTGACAAAGTGCAGTTGCCACTCCTTAAGCAGGTTGCTAGGACCTTATTATCTCCCTAACAGAAGGACCACCACTGAGCCAATGATGGGCTAGGCTGAAGAATATGGGACTCCCAAGAGTACCTAAAGTAGCATTCCCAAATCTGGTGCTCTCCAAATGTTTTGGACTATGATTTCCACCATTCCTAGTCACTGGCCAGGTATGAAACATCCTGATAGTGCCAAGCTAAACAAGTCTATAGTACGGAGTGACACCCATTTGTGCAACTACTGTGGGTTAAACAAGCCACAAAGGCTTGTTTAAGCTGCAGTGCGTTCCAGATGCCATTTGCCTAATCATCCAGCCAGGTGCATCTCATTGTATCATCTCAACACAGCCAGCATGGTTTATTGGCAAGGGAAACAACACTCAAATAATCTAAGTGCTTTTGTGGGGTTATTTTTGGATCATGTAAATTCACATATTATCTTAATCACTCCACCAGCAAGCAAGCACCCAGTCACAGGAACTGTGAGTCTAGCTATTGCTCTTAACAATGTTTTTCTTATTCTTCTACAGGTTACTTAGTAGCTCTCCAATACCTGGATCAGCAAGGATATTCCCTACTCCTGCACCAGGAAGACTACCAGCAAGGCCAACAGTAATAGTAGTGACCAGCAAAAGGCCCAGAAAAGTTAATGTAACATGGCAGTTAGAGTGTTGGACTGGAACTCGAGAGATACAAAATCTAGTCCCACTCAGCCATGAAGTTCACCAGATCACTTTGGCCCAGATACTAACTCTCAGCCTAGCTTACGCCACAGGTTGGTTGGAGGATAACATATGGGCTGCAGGGTACATTAATAGGAGAAAGTTTGACTGAACCAGTCATTTAGCACCAGTAAGAGGACTGCAGCCTTACAACCGGATGTAATATATGTTTCTTTAGTGTAAGTGATTCTGCCTTCAGTGGACTCTCTCCCTGCTTTTAACTTCAAAGAAGGCTTAGCAGAGGGGAAAGGTCCAGAGAGGAAATGGCTCTCCAACCAAAAATTCATGGGAAGCAGTAGAGAAAGGAGAAGCATTCCCAACATGCCATCTACCTTACACAGGCACAACTCATTCCACCAGGGTGGATAAAAATAAATGATTTTGTTTAAATAAACATGATTTTTAATTTCAATCAGATGTTTAACCTTTTAAATTAGATTTTTTAAAAACTGAGGAAAAATTATCTAGTTTTCTGTTCAAGATACACTATAGTAGAAAGGTTATTCATCATGAAATAAGGATTGGTTTTTAATTATGTAGCATAAGGCTGTATATTCATGCAATGGTTACATGTTTTGGTTAAAAAATTCCATTAATCCATTCACAATGCCATGTTCTTCCAAAGGTTTCTGTTAGGTTATTGGGCAATTATTCTATCTAGAAGGTATTATCAGAGATGCTTGGTTTTACAGTTCTCAGAGCAGTGAATTGCGTCTGCAGAGATCCTATGCCTCTTCTTCACAGCAAAAATGTTATAGAACAAACATACAGAATTGAGGAAAAGACCTTAATCCTATTGTTCCTTTGCAAATCTGTGCACACAGAATCAACCCCTTGCCTCAGCAGTTGCAAAAAATTAAATGACAAGAAGAAGATTGTTGGGAGTGGAATAGATTTGCACAAGAAGCTAAGTGTGAGAAGAGAGAGGAGACAGTAAAAATGAAAGTGAAACCTTTTGAGCCTAATACTCCACAAGTCCTTGGAATTTTTTTTGTGTATTGCCTGAGGTTTGCCATGCTATTCTTTCCCTGGAAGAGAAAACCTGTAATGGCAAGCAGGCTGTAAAGGGGACCCAGTTTGGGAATATTTTAATGAAGTTCCTCTACTTATGGGTAAAACGGTCATGCATGCAAAAACATGATTTGAGTCTTACTGAGTAGTGATTCAAATCATATCCATCCTACTTTCCACCATGCTCAATTGCACATATTCTTGTCCACATCCACTGCAAATTGCACTGCTGTTCCATCCTTATTAGATTTATTTGTTTGTTTGTTTATTTATATTGCTGTTTATATCCTGCCTTTTTCCTACAAAGGGCTCAAGGCAACTTACATCATCTCTCCTCCTCCATCTTATCCCCACAACAACAACCCTGTGAGGTAGGTTGGGCTGAGAGTCTGTGACTGGCCCAAAGTCACCCAGCTCGCTCCATAGCTGAGTGGAGACTAGAACCCAGATCCTCTGAGTTCCAGTCCCATTCTCTTAACCACTACACCACACTGGCTCTCTTTTTGTAGATTGTAGATTTTTTGTAGTTAGAAAAAATGGCAGGTGAAACTGTAGGAAAATATGTGCATTTTACAAATGGAACAAGTCTCTGGTTCGAGTTCCCTCCATAAAATTCTATGAATGAGGGAGAATTATTGTATGATAAATATCTCAAATAGAAGTACCCTCAGTCTCTAGATTAAATCAGTGTCTTCATTTGATCCACTGAGTAGGAGGAAACTATTCTATGTAACAAAAGAACCAATCTGACGATTTGTCAAATATTAATATTCATATTCTACCTATTCACACAACAGTCTGAATGAATGAAGGGAGCACCTTCATGCCCATTCAAGCCTAGCCACCAACAAGAGAGATTTACTCTCTCCTTCCAGCTCAGAGAAAGAAGAGGAAAATATTTTCTACTGGCACCAAGGAACAGGAAATGCTGTCACATTTTGTAGCAGCTCTGTCTTGATTTCTAATTTCATATTTAACTTCTTTTAAAGTAATACATTTCATCTTATATGAGATAGTAGAGATTAAACAGCTTTATATTTAAATGTCAAGATTATAGAACAAAGAGTACATAAGTTCAGCTAGTTAAGCAAACAGGTAGCCACCAAAAAAGGAAGGAAATAAACAAAATTTGAAATTAATTTCATAGGTACCACAATTACTTTCATAACTCCAATATGGATTATTGAAACACCATCTAAGTTAGTCAACAAGATGAAAAAGAATAGAATTACTGACACTCTGCATTCACAACATGACTGGTACATTTTCTTGTTTACCAGTTATAGAGCAAACCTAAACAGGTAAGCAGACCAGTTCCCTAGGAAGCATACAAGAAACTGCAGCCTAAAACATATCTAACTCACTTCAAGAATTAGTGCCAAAAAGCATGAATCTTCTTAAAGGATCATCAAGAAAATACATCCACTTTTGCTTAAGCAACACAAGTTCTTCCAAATTCATATAGAAAGAATTCATAATTTATAATCCAAATTTTGGTTAGAGGCTGTGATTGACATAAAATCCACTTTGGGGTACTTCTGTCAGCACTTTATGTTCAATTACAGACTTCCCTATGCATTTATCTTTAATATTAATTTCTATTCCACTTTACATTTTAGAAAACAAAGATATAATTTCTCTCCTATCAACTACTCTGGCTAAATTTTAAATGCCATATTATTATACTTGCTCATGTAGATAATTTGTCTTTTGGATGGCATAATTTCAAGGGTTTGTTTACACATTGTACACATTTAGGTCTGTTTAAAACTAAGCCTGTAAAGAGCCAGTTTGGATTTCATGAAGCACTGGCCATATCCTCAGCCTCCACACATTAAATGGTCTGTTTCCAAAGAAGTCTTAGTGTGTATGTGCTTGTACATAGCACATCTGAAATAAGGTAACCTAAATCAATAATTTAAATCACCAAGAAGCCTTCTCAATGTAAGTGAGTCTTTTATATCTTCTATTCCGTTTTGATATTCTTATTTCCCAAACAAGCATTTCTACCAACAGGCTGCTCTAACAGTTTAAATAGTTTGCAAATAAATAGGAATATAATCCAAGAGCTTTAAATATGCTGTCCATATTTCTTTTTGCCCCGAAGTACTCTTGCATGTGCAGAGAATCAACGGGCGCAATGCTATGCAAGTTTAGAAAGAAAAGGCTAGGGCATGCTAGGAGTTGTAGGCCTTTTTCCATCTAAACTTGCATAGGATTGTACCCTTTGATTCTCTGCACATGCAAGAGTACTAAGGCAGATCAGTTACTTGGAGGCTAAGGCTGCAATCCTACACAGCCTTATTGAGAAGTTCTGTATTTGAATAGTTCTACTGAAAAACTGGAAATATTTCTGAGCAAAAACAAGCATACTCAGAATATTTGTCCAGAATGTTCCAGAGGCAAGGGCAAAATAATTTTCCATAGCATGAAAGAACACAGAGGGTCCATACAATGTAGTAGTCATTTTAAGAAAAGAAAATACCTTAGATAGTTGGACAACATAAAACAGGAGACTCATGGATGGTCCCCTATTGATAAATGGATAGCATCTCCTAGTAACACCAGTAATGTTTTGCTAGCACTATCCTATAATAATGTAACTTACATCATTTAGAAAATTTAACCATAGATGTCAAATAGGGTACTACTAGACAGAGAACTCCTAACAGTTAAAAGCACCAAGCAGTTGCTATTTCTTCCTCCTTAATGTTTTTTTCCCCTATTTTTCTGATAAAAAATTAGAAGTAGTGAGAGGAGAATACAGGAGTTACAAACTGAGGTCCACATTATCTGACATCACCATAAAGTTCTTGGAATGAGGCAGTGTGGCTGCACCATAAAATACTTACTTGAAAGCATTCAGATTTTCCCTAAGGGTATTATTTAGCTAGAAAAGCTTCCTTTAGCTCAGTGTTTGACAGACAGCCATGTTTGAACTTTAAGATATGGATTGAGCTTTAAAATATTATGGGTTGGTTCATAGCTAACACCAAACCCATGTTTTGTGCAGTTTCCCCCTTCTCCATCATCCCAAGTAATGGTTTTTGACAAAAAAGAAATGTCCCAAAACACAGCACATCCATTTGAATGTAACACCAAACCTCAATATGCCTAAATCAGCTTCTCTGTTCATATCCTGGTTTAGTGGCCTCTCAGAAACCACAGTTTGTCAGATGGGGCTGTTTCATATATAACAAACCATGGTTAATAACAAATATAATTTATTTTTGTAAATACAGGTTTAACAAATTTGTACTGAATTACATTTTTAAACCAGGTCCTATTTTTAAGAGAGATACACTTATATTTTTTACATCACTGATTTTTATCCATCATTGTACAGAGGCTACACAAAATAAATCTCTGCACAGAATAGTCATATAATGGAATAATAGAGGTGGGAAATAGAGCAGTAGATCCTTTTTAGAGTAGTATAATCCCACAGAACAAAAATTGGGAAATGTCAAAAATTTTGCACTTATTGAAGATATTCTTTACAAACTTCATTCAGACACTTGAATAAATACAGTTCCTGTTAATTAAAATGGCACACCTCAAGTCTGTAGGAAAAAGGTATCATTAAAAAAATGGACTTTAAAGTTTCCATACATAAGATTTCCAGTTTAATCCACATTTCTAGATAAAGAAAGACCACTGTCTCAAATAATGGAGAGCCAGTAATTGTTGACAGGACTGAGCTGGGTACATTAAAAGCCTGACTTAGTTTAAACCATCTTCCCATGGTATCATGGGAAGTATCAGAACCATAGAGTTGTGCTTTAAACTAAAATATGCTTCTGTTGTTAAAATAAGGGCCAAAAGAATACTATTAAGTACACTCAAGTGAAATTTTTGCAGTCCATTAACTAAAGTAGTCCAGATGTATTTGGCAAGACCTTAAAGTACAACCCTTAAAAAGCTTTATATACCAGCAAAGAGCTCAACTCTAGTCTTACACACTATCAGGTAGCTTCTACAGAGTTAAATGAGGACACAGTATTGCATTAGGAATGCCAGAAATTCACATTGGTGAAAAAATAGAATTGAGGTCCCTAGAAGGAGGGAAAAGTGACAAAACAAGATGAGGTATTATAATTCCAGGTAACATTTACAAAAGTTGTACTTAGCTAGAGTACACTGTATGACATGGGCTTTCTCCTTTCTTCTAGTATATCATCTTTTAAATCAACTTTAAAAAGAAAAAAGACTCTTTCAAGGGCAAAATGCAAAACAAAATCAAATCAAAGATTAAAGAAAGAGAGAATAAGAAATGCAATTGCTGTACACAGCAATCCCAAAGATAAAAAACACAGTTGTTTCCCAGCCTCAGCTATCCTGATGGATTATAAAGAATCCTGATAAATAATTATGTCCAAGTTATTTAAAAAAGGAACACCCCACCCCCCAGGACATCCTAGTACCGTAGAATTCGTATAGGATGCGTGGTGGGTGGCATGGGGGAGTTTCCTGGTCTGTAACGCTCGCTGTTGCTCTTTCTAAAGCAAGGCCAAAAACAGAGAAATATAAATTCAACCCACCCACCCTAAAAACACTGTTGCTCGCTCCTTTAGTTTAGTGAAAGCCATAACGAGAAGTGATTCGATTCAACTGGGCTAGACTGGATAGAACTGGACTGACTCCCGAGTCTCTGTAACACTCCCAAAACGGGGGTGCCCACTACTGCCTGGGGCAAAGGGAAGTGCGTTACATTTTAATTTACGGTGCTTTTAAAGCCGGACACGTCCATTTCAGCTCTTGCCCCCTTCTCTCTGCCTCGCAAGAAGCGCAGGGCAGGACCGAAACATCCCTCTCCGCTTTATCAACCCCCCTCGCCCACCCTTCATACCCCCCTGTTCCGTCTCAGGTTTCACACACGGCACCATCGACCCGCCAGAGAGAGACAGACAGAAACACAGATCAAGAGAGGCGTTTCGTCCCCGGGGGAAGTGCCTACCTGCCGATCCCCTCACCTCCTCCTCCTGATCGAGCACTCGACTCCGGCGCGTCTACTTTCCCTGTCACCGCTTCCAGAGGAGCCCAGGCCTCAACAGCAGCACCGGCGTGGCGTAACGCAGGCATCCGACGGCAGCGGCCCGTGTTTTGACTGCGCGCGCCCTCCTCCCGTTCTCAGCGAGGAAAGCGACTAGGGGCAGCCGCCTCCCGCCGGTCACAACAACACCTCCGCAAGCCGCCGCCGCTTCCTACTTGCAAGTGGGGCAGGCGCTGAAGGAGGCGGACGCAGGCAGGGCTGCGAGGGAGCGCCCAAGTTATTGCAGCCTGGGCAAGCAGCAGGCGCTACTGCGGCATCCTGGGGCGGCTCTGGCGCTTGGTCTCCAAGACTGCCTTTGCCGCTCCCGCTCCCTCGAGCTCTGGCCCTGGTAGACTTTCCTCTTGCTGCTGCTGCTCCCTCCAGGCTCGAGCTCCCCCTGCTGCTGCCGTGTGCGAGAGGCCGGCTGGGCTAGAGAGTGGCTGGCTACTCCCCCCTGCAGGCGAGTAAAAAAGGGGGGAAAGCGGGAAAAGCAACAGCCGCTAGCTCACCGCTTATTTGGGCATTGCCTGGTCTACCGCTGGCCCCCTCCTGGTTCGTTCTCTTACCTTCTCTCCCATGCCAAGGCTCCCGAACAGCCAAGAAGGGGCCTGCTCACTCACCTGTGATCCAGTCTGGCTGGAGGGTTTGGCTTGGCTTGGCTTGGCTTGGGGTTTCCTCCCCCCTCTTTAAAGGTTATCTGCAAGCCAAGGGACGGACCGCCGCGAAAGCTTCGGGGTTCGCGAGGCAGCCAACAGCTGCTGCCGCGCCGTGGGCCGACTCACACCACCTATTGGCTCCTTGCAGCGCAAGCCGTCCCTTGCAAAAGTCTTGCTCTGCAACGCGCCTTCTCAGCAGATGATAGAACATGACAAATTTCAGAAAGCGAAACAAAACAAACAAAGGCAAGACGGCGCAAATTGTAGGGTCATATCATGTGAGTCACGGACACCGTACAATAAGGGAGAAGGTAAATGCCCAACGGTAATCTCTGGATGTTCGAAGGAGGCAGGAAGATTAGATACAGCAAGGAAGTAATCTCAGGGGTCATTCTGCAAGGGTTATCTTGTAGAAGGATATGCCCCCTTCAAACAAAATCTACCCTTGCAGTCTTATCAAGATCTAGCTCCAGAAAAAGCAAGCAAAAACTGACCAGCTGATGTTGCCTCATAAGGAGAATCTTAAAAGAATAGGAATGCTTTAGGTATGGCTCTCAGAAACACATTCCACCATGCACAAAATTCAAGCCCCACACATTACTTGGATACAGGGTTTTGCTTTGTATCGATGATGATGATGGTCAGTTTTATAGCACTTTAGAGTGTTTGTGCCATGCCAGATACATTAATTCAGCAATTTTGGAGAACACCTAGGAGGTGGGTTGATACTACTGTTCACTGCAGAAAGAAAACTGAGTCTGAGAAATAGTGGCTCACATTAGGATGTCTACCAAGTTTGTTATATAGACTGAACAATTATTGCTTTATTATTTATTAGCAAAGAAACAGCTTTATCAGAGTACATTGGGAATTCTGAACTTTTTGGATATATATTTAAGTTGCATATATCAATAATGGCATTTTGGTGTGTTGGTTCTAAATCTCTGTTTTTGGTTCGTGGATCCCCCCCCCCCCATTTCATCTATGGAAAGAGCGTTCTGCAGAATTCTACTAGGTATGCCCCCTATTCTGATATTTATTGAAATCAAAAGACCCAGCTTTATTGGGGAAAAAAGAACTGGAGGGCAGCGGTGGCAGTGATTTAAGTCCTGCTTGGATCCAAGCATGATATAAAACTTGCTTGTTTTTTTAAATGGAATGTATGTAGCCCCATGGGAATAAAACACTAAAGGCAGGTATGGGAAAATACATTTTATATTGTATTTTATGAATTGCTGTACACCTCCCAGAGAGCTTTGGCTATGGGGCAGTGTAGAAATAAAACCAATAATAATAATAATTGAAATTATTCTACCGATATGTTGTAAGCATACTTCCAAACAGGGAAGCCCTTTTTATAGCCCATCACCCAGCCATATTCACAGAATTTTGCAAGGCATTAAAACATCCTTGCCTTCCACTTGTAACCTTTTCATGTTTCCCACTATTTTGAATGATATAATAGAATTCATCAGCATCGTTATATCTATCTGACTCAGCAGCTGAAGATTAAAGTCTGTGTTTGATCTTGGCTGTCATTTTTCACTGTATATCATGGGTAGGTAACATAATGTCCAAGAGCCATACTCTAATATGCTTTAGGCTGTTTATTCCAGGGGAACAGCCATATAGTGCTAGCCCTGGTTTATATGGGAGGAAAAGTTAGTTGCCAAATGAGCATAAATTACAGTTTGATATGTGAAAAGGCTGTTCTGCAATTTTGTTCTTGTTCTTATTAGTCAGTTTTAATGTAAGAAAGTGAAGATACACACAAATTACATAGATCCAAAAGCAGTGTACTCACACCAGCATTTCCTCTGTAGCCCAGTTTAGGGTTTTTTTGTTTGTTTGTATCATTCATAAGCAGAAGTCATTTTCAGAGACTTTTCTTGGAAATGTATCAGAAACAGAGCACTAACTGAGTGACTATGCTCAGATGTAAGGGCAGCAATGTATGCGTTGATTGTGGGGCAGGTCATTTAATTTGGAATAGTTTGACACATGAACAACCTCAAGTTCCCAGGCTGCATTACGTCTGAACAGGCCCAGCATTTTATCTTCTATTGTTTATACTCTTCACCCCATTTTAATCTAGCTTTTCAGGTATTCCTGATGTACCTGGCGAAGGAAGTGCACCCTCTGTATCTCTGCCAATGAAATATGTGCCACCTCATCTCAGAATTCTTCTCTTGTGAGTGTTGGGCCGGTGACATGCTGAGACAGCCCCGTGGTTGTCATGATGGCCATTAAGTCCTGAGCTGCCCCTAGTAAAGTAGCCTCAGTGTGGGAGTTGAGGACCCTCAGTATGTTGCTCCTGGGGGACCTCAACACCAGCTCTGAAACCACCTCCATCAGCTCAAGCAGGGAGATAGCTGGGTAGCTGGTACATCAGCAAAATCCTTAATCTGTCCCTGGAGCCCAGCACAAGGTATAAACACCCAAGACCCACCCTCAAGTGAACAGCGAGCCTTGAGAGGGGGATTGAATTCCTATAGACCATGGCAATCCCTCCTTCCTGGCCCTCTGGGTGATGTTGGTGCTGGACACAGTACTCTGGAGACACAACTGTAAGAGAGCTATTCCTCCCTCCTCTTCCCCCACCCATCTTCAGGAAGCAAGCCAGGTTGGCCCCCTCATCCACTATCAAATCATGGATCTGTGAGATCTTATTTTGTACCGACCTGGCATTCAGCAACAGCACGACCAAGCCTGAGGGCAGGCTGAAAAGGCTGCCAGGAATCAACAGGTCTGGAGAGTGCCCAGAAGAGGGGATAGCAATCAAACATCTAGCCCCTCTTCTCCTTTGCTTACATGCTACTCTCCCAGCAGTGAACTTCCCCCTACTCATAACCACCTTAATTGGGGTACCCCATTGCTCCCCGGGGCTTCTAGTAACACGGTTAAAACAATGTGGTTATGTCAGAGGATCTATCAAGGGCCAACCATCACCTGGTAATCAGGGTCTAACAGCAACTCATGGGCCCCACCCATGCTGCCCCAGCATCAAATGAGCATCAAACAGGTGGAGCCCTTTTGCAGTTGCCCTTCAGCAGCCATCGCAAGAGCTCTGCCCAAGCGCACTGCCCTTAGAGGGCAAGCCTCTAAGGAGGCTCTGGGACAGTGTCCAGTCCAGAAGTCCTGCCTCCTCCTCCGTGCCATAGGTGGGAAGCTGCGACTCTTCCCATGAGCTTGGGCCCAGCTGCTCCCACCAGCAAGGGCTGGCGAGGTGGAGTGCAAGAGAGTGGGCCACAACAAAGAGGCAGGCAGGCCTGATCAGGGCTGGTCTGGTTTGTGGGGCGGTCTGTGGCAGGTGAGGCAGCGACAGCTGAATTTATTTTGAGCTACAGCTTCCACCATACCTCACCACTGGCTATGCTGGCATGGGCTTAGGGAAACTGTAGGCCAGAAAAATCTGTAGTGTCACATGTTGCCCTCTCCTTGCATTAGACCTTTGGCTTCATTGGTATTAAAATGAATTTTCCTGGTGTTTTCAAACAATATTCCCTATATGCTATGAATGAACTTGGGTTGAATTGTGCATCTTCTAGGCTTTTGGAAAGTAAATCCAAAGTGCTTCACTGTTTATTATTTGTTGGGAGGGCCCTTGGCAATCTGGCTTAAAGCTTCCCAAGCAGATAGGAAGGCTAGAGTGCTCAGTTTAGGCTCAGCTTGTGGATATAGTCTATTGTATTTTTTCCTGCGTAAGCCATTACATAAAGGGGGTCTTCCAGTGAAGAAAATCCTCTACACACAACCCAGATCCATAACAAATCCATAATATTTCACCCAGCAAAATTTCTATATCATGTATAGCTAGATGATTGTTCTGTCTTTTGAGAGGCTATACCTGAAACCTGGGCCTCTGACTGCTGACTTGCGTCACACTGGTCTGTAAACTGAGAACCAAGCACCAGTCCTGGATTGTGTGCATACTGGATAAGTTTCAGGTGAAGAATGTCCTCAAATTTTACTGTGCAACATGAGGCTTCATGTTTGCATCATTCCTTGAGCACATTGCCATGACATGTTTGGGTGGACTTGTCTGTTAACCTAACTTTGTAGTTCATAAACCCTACCTTGTGGACTAGATTATATGAAATTTGCTACTGAGCCAGCAGTTTGGCTTCTCTGTAGTATTAATTCTTTGCTCTGGCCTGAATTTTGGGATTTTTAGGAAGGCCTGGAGGAATGTTGTCCATGGGGTCGCAATGGGTCGGACACGACTTCGTGACTAACAACAACAAGAAGCTTTTTTTAATATACTATCCTGGATAAAGTGGAGCAACTGATTTTATGTCTTAAGCATCTCTAGAATGTACTGCAACCAGTTCTGCCTCCCATCTTTTACCAAATGTGCAGGTGACATACAAGAGCGCTGTGTCTTGGCATGTAGTCCTGACAAGTGTAGGCAGCTTTTAAATTGGCACCTTAAGGGTTAAGAGGAACTGGAGATTAAAAATGCAGTTGCTTGATGGAAGATTAATTCATTGAAAATAATTAAATTATATGTTCAAAAACTGAGATTAAAACTTGCTTTCAAACTCACATGCCTTTATGGGGCTAACATTTGTTCATACAGACTGTTTTAACTACCAAGGCAAATCCTGACTAAAGTGAGGAAGCCACTATGGCAACAAGGAGAAAGGTGAGGAAAGTGGAGGCAGAGATGGACATGAAGGTAATCCAATGGGGAAAAAAAGGAAATGGGTAATTTGCGAATGCAGGGAACTGGAAATGCTTTGGGGAAAATTTTAAGCAGAATATGGGATGTCTGCTGGTCTAAGATAGTGGCAGAGATGAGCAGGCTGCTTAAGATTAGGGAAGTGGCTGCTTCAGAAAGAATGGGATTGGTTGTAGGAGAAAGAGAGGTGAGCCCAGGGAAACAGACTGAAGTCAGAGGATACTGATGAGGAGAGAGGTGGGGAGGATTCTAGTAATCTCGGGGAGACAGACAAAGATTTGGGTCACTCTTTTGGTGGGGGTTGAAAGGCTAAGCAGATGAATCATGAAGGGAAAGCAGGTACTCTTGGATCAGTAGAACCAGATTAGGCTGGAGAAGGGAGGGAAGGAAATGAAGGAAAGTTAGGAAGTAAGGTAGTGAATCCAAAGTGATTTTTTTTGTAAATGAACAATGCAGAGAGGGTATAGGTAATAGGAACCAGAGGGATTTGCGGGGTATGAAGAAAGTGTGGAAAGACGGAGGAGGAGAAGGGAGAGGAGCATTGCTGGATATAGAAGGGGAGGGAATCTCATTAAGGAAGGGCTTGGAATGAAAAGCGTAGATTTTGGAATAAACATGCATTTAGAGAAACATGTAGAATCATATTAAAATTAAGTGAAAATGAAAAGCGCACAAGAGGACGTAACATGAACCACCACCCAACCTGGCTGGGGATCCTTGGAAAAATCAGGACCATGACAGAAGAGGTGAGAGGCAATTTCTGCAAGCTGACAAATTTGCCAGGAAGAAGGTGCTAAATGGGAGGAGGGTATAAAAATGGTCCTGTTTGTCTATGGAGCTTGAGTTTAGAGTGTGAAAGGCTTTTCATGTGGCTTTGACAGGATCCATAAGGAGATAGAAATGGGGTTGGGGCAGGATGACACAAAACCTCTTTTGGAAAATGAAGCTTCTTTTCAGAATAAAATAATCCTAGTTACTTGAGCCAAAGGCTCCAGGTTTTATGCTCAAGTTCCAAATTTATCATTGAAAATCCAAAGAGGAAACCTGTCTCCAGCAACTTGCTAGAACAAAGATGGGTTGCTAAAACATTTTATAAAGTGTTATTCTGGTAACCTTTCCTGCCTGACTTTAGGCAAGAAGGAAAAGATTAGTATACTGCTGAAAGAATTACCTGGTGTTCCCCTTTATGGCTGGAGCCTGGAGGCAAAATGTGCAATTTTGCAACTGATATCCAGGGAGGGCTATGAAAGGTCAGGAGCAGAGCGATCACCTTATATAACCCAAGCAGATTTTGCCTTAAATGTACAGTTTCGGTGGCACCTGTTAATGCCAGGGGCATCTCCATTGCTTTTCTCAGGCTAAAGTAGAGTAGAGTTGCCTTCTCCAGTCACAGGCTCCTGTATAAAAAATAGCAAACTATAGTGGTACTAGGTAATGTGTTCCTCCCTTAACAGATCGTTCCTATAGATGCCTGGAAACCTGTGATACTTTCTTTATTACAATCATAAAGGTAAACAACAATTAATGGCTGAATTAAAACTAGCATGTTTGGGTAGATAAAAATTTAGCTAGTAACTTCAAGGTCTTATTGAACCTTTCTACCAAGCTGTTAGCGTGGGCCTTTTAAAAAAAAAAGCTTTACAATTTTTTACTTATGAAATTGTTTCCTTGATCTTTCAGGGTTTCAATGAGAAAATTTCCGCACATGAAAATGATGGATGACAACTCTTAGACCAGATTGTTAGCTGTAATAGAATGTAGTTTCAGAATACCAAGTGGTATAGAATATTATAACCTGAATATGTGTATTGTCCTTACAGGATCCTACCAAGGGCCCCGGTATAGAAATGCTTTCAAAGGGGTATCAATATAGCTTTCAAAGGAGCATCGATTGCCTTTGTTTCCTTTTTCTTTTTTTGAATATGTGAGATATGAGATGCAATAGTATTTCATTTGTCCATATATTCCTGGTCAACAGATCATTTCAGCCAGGCAACCAAGTCTTTTCTGGAGTCAATTGCCTTTTGCCATTAAATATAACTAAAAACTGGGTCTCTGAATGTGCACAATGTCATCTTCCTAATCATTAGGGCTCTTCTTAAATCTGTTATCAAGACCTCAGGGCCATCTGAAACCTCATACTCATCACACAGGTTGGAATCAATTGTATCAATTCAGAAATTTCAAGTCGACCTATTCCTACTTCTACTGGTTAAACCAGTAGCCCTGACTCCATGCTCATCTGGTTGAAATGCATTTGAGCCTCTGTTAAAATCTTGCTGCAGTAGGTGCCAGGGGGATTTGCAGATGAGAATAACACCTCCCCTGAGAACTAGCTCTGGGACTAGTGAGCTAAAGTCAAACTGCAGACAGTATCAACAGTCCCTACAACTGCCATCCCATTGGCCTGGACCAGTATTAACCGACCAGTATTCTAGGCCTGGCCTAACTGAGCAACCGTATTGACATCAGCATATGTGAATTCCATAATATTTTTTTTTAAATGTCCTTTAATAGATTTGGGGCTTCTTAGTTGTGCTGGAACACCACTGAACCGGTGCACAGAGAATTGCTGGGTGATCTCCCCTGCAATCTTTGTAATATATGGCAAACTCCTAGAAGGTGGACCAGGTGATCCTGTACACTAACCTTCCTTGACCAGTTTCTTGTAATGTAGTCGGCTGCATGTGACGTCTGCAACAGCTATTAGCACTCCCAGTTAGCTCTGTCCATCTTCTGCCGCATCCAGGAACAAGGAAAGTGCATCAGTGAACCCTAGTGACCTGCCATACCTACTTTCTAGGGAGCATGGTGTATTGAACACAAGAGGGCTTAAATGCAGGCATAGGATTTCACTGTAAACCTTTCTGAAAAACTTGCCTCTGCCCTCTGCAATGGCAAGCATGAGCATTTTAAGAAATAATTTTAGAATCTGAAACCAGAATTCCTTCCAAATTTTGAAGTAAAGTCTGTGGCTATTATAAACACAACTTCAAAATGTAAGTTAATAGCTACAGTACTTGTGGGTGGTGGTTTGGGAGTAATTTTTGCTGTATTTGCCCTGAAAATAAATTTATTGAACAATTTGAAATATTGAGCATCTCATAATGGACTGCAGAACCAAAATGGTAACATTTTCCCATACTTCCACCATTTAAAGAGTTGATGGTTATAACTGGAAACTATTAGAGCAGGCAATTTTGTTTAATATCTCTGAAGACAGGGCTATTATTAAAACAAGAGAATTTCATGTTCAACCTCTCTAATTTTTCATACTCTAAAAAGTCAGGAATTAAACAGCTTGAACAATGTCTTTTCCTCACAATAGTCCTTTCTTATTAGCCTTCTGTAATTCCAGCCTATTGAAGGAGTTTTTACATGTCACAGTAAGACAAAAAAATAGGACAGCAGAAGGTATAGAGGTAAAATGTGTTCTGGGCTCCAGTATTACAATACAAAGAGCAGCTGATCAAGAGAATGTGAAGTAGGTCAAGTTATTGTATGAAGAGAAGTACTGTGCCCCATGCCACTATACTGCAGCTGCATTAAATCTGTTTGCCTTCTCTTGTTTATTTTCTTTCCATCAGGGTGGTGTGCTGAAGTATTCTACCAGCGACAATGCAGACATAACTTATATCTATGCATATTTATTTAAAGATCTGTTAGTGGCTCTTGGAAATGGATCATGCAGGGTTCCTATTAAATGAGTTAATTCATTGTCAGTGTACAAAGGGACAGGAAAATCCCTGAATCTAGTTCTTCTAAAGTGTAACTGCACGCCTAGGCATATTTACTTTGAATGAAGTTCCACTGTGTTTAATGGGACTTACTCTCTAGTAAGCATGTTTAGGACCGCAGCCTAAATCTCTACTGCCTGGGCTCAAATAGAAACAGATTAGTAAATGCAGCATACATTTTATTCAGATAGTTTACAGTCCCATCCTCTGTAGAGCTCAGCATTGAGTTCATTAGGTAGAGCTGTGATTAATTATGCAGTCTGTGCAAATCAAAGATCTTGAATATCTACATGAAAGAACAAGAGTGGCCAAATAGAATATGGTTTATAATCTAACTGAAGTCAGTCTTTTCCCCATTTTTATTACCTTAAGAGATTTTTATCTGTGAGATAACAATAGAAAATATTTTTGTTGTAATGTTGACTACTCAGTATGCCCTTTTAAACCCGCTTTCTGTGCCCCACAGTGTACTGTTTATTTTCTACTTCAGGCCTCCCTCATCTTGTCACCTCATCATGGTTTATACATAATGACAATTATGGATTGTTGCTATGTACAAAGCCTAAACTATGCGTTAAAAACAAACAACCCACAAAAAGAACCCATAGTTGTTGAATTTTGAACTATAGCTTGTTTAAATCATGGATGGTGTTTCTTGCAAAGTCAGAATTATGGGTGTTTATGGGCTGTTTTGCTGGAGCTCTACAAAGAACTAGCAAAGAATGTTAAAAGAAACTCATCCTTTTTACATGTCAGTACTGAAATGTCACAAAGGTAATTGAGGTACAAGGAGGGAGTAGGTGAAGGAGAAGGGAAACAACCCCAAGACTGAGAGAACAAATCATGGTTTGACAAAATATGTTTAGGGCAGCAACCCATGGTTTAAATCAGTGGTGGCGAACCTATGGCACACATGTCACAGTGGACTGCCCTCTCTATCGGCATGCGAGCCATATATATACATGCTCGGACTGGCTGTGAGTTGTTTTTTCTAAACTAAAAACCTCAGTATTCAGGTTAGATTGCAGTGTTGGCACGCTGCGATAAATAAGTGGATTTTGGGTTGCAATTTGATCACTCGGTCTCTAAAAGGTTCACCATTACTGGGTTAGGGTTAAAAAAATGAGGTGTCCTGGTATAATTTTGATGTTTGGAATGTGTTTAGAATGGGCAGAAGTAATGAGCAGTGCAGAAAAAGCTACTCAAGGAAGGCTTTTTCAAAACTGCATTATTTTGAATGGTATTTTACCCCTATATTAGGGTTGGGTCAGTGGGGGCGAACCTATGGCATGCGTGCTACAGTGGGCACGCAGAGCTCTCTCTGTCAGCATGCAAGCCAAGTTGCTTCAGCATTACCCCAGCAGCTGAGCATCGGATAACAGCGCACACAGGGGTCATGTGCATGCTTGGAAATGAGTAGCAGCGCCAGGCAATGACATCACAAGCTGCAACTCATTAGCTGCAACTCGTCCAAGCTTTCGCATGGCCAGTCAGTGCACTGCCAAACAGATATATATATTTGCTTGGACTGGCTGTGAGGTGTTTTTTCTCAACTAAAACCTCAGTTTTGAGGTTTTATTGTAGGGTTGGCTCTTTGCGATAAATACATGGATTTTGGGTTGCAGTTTGGGCACTTGGTCTCTAAAAGGTTCGCATCACTGGTTTAAATAAACCACAAGTTAGTACTATATACAGACAAGAGCATGGTTAAACTTCCCTCCTGTTGTACTCTATTGCAAGCTATCTTTTTCTCAGTCTTTCTCAGCCGTCAAACCTCTGTTAACCTGTTTTGTTTCCCTATCTAACAAATCCTTCTACAGATCCCATGTTGCCCTCTTTTTCTGTGCACCCTAACAGACACACTTACTGTGTGCCAAAACACACACTTTCCTTGTTTCTGTTTCCCTCCTTCCATTTTCTCCATTTGTACATCCCTTTGCATCCCTATCAATGAAATCATCACTTTATCCTTTGTGTCCTCTTGATGTCTTTCTCTCCCCTACCTTGTTTATCTTTGCTGAGTAAAATTTACTCATTGCTCAGTTCAGTAGTAACGGCCAGCAAAGGTTTAATTCCCTTGAATGAATTCACTATGAATTCCCTAGCAATTCATAGTGATGGGGATCACACAACACACTAAGCCAGTGCCTTCAGAGTTACAGTGGTTTAGCATATTGTCTGAACCTGGCACCACCCCCTACATGGTTGTTGTTGGGTTTTGTAGCCTGGGCTTCCTGTATTGCCTGAACCCTGCAGAGACACTTGGCTATGAAGCACTGAAACCTACAGAACTGCTTGGCAAAAGTGGCAGGAAGTTTTGCCACTGCTGGGAGAGAGAAAGATGCACATTCTCACTTCCGAAGATCCACATGTGCTTTGGATGCACATTCCAAGGGCTGCTGGCTGGTCTCCAGAAGAAGAATCAGAGGAGGAAGAGGAGAGAAGGAAGGGGCCTTAGAATGTGGGCCATTTCCAGACACTGAGACGAGAGAAGCCGTGATGCTTCTTTCAAGGCCAGATTCTCCAGGTGAGCAGGCAATCTCTGGGAATAACCAAGATATACAGTTGGCAGGAGGGGATTTGGAACAGGTTTCCAAGACACAGGTGGGGCATACACAGCTCTTGACCCCACGATGCAACATCAGCAAAGGAGGGTAGCCCAATTAAAGGATAGGCGTGTTTGTTTTCAGAAGCCCCTCTCCCCACCCAAGGGATGGTGGCCAGGCATAATCCTGGGTTCAACAAACCTCTCTGTACATGCTTTGGGTGTTTGTGTGTCTGAAAAATGCTTTGGTCAAGAAAGAACGTTTTGCAAGAAAGGTCTGTGGCTGTGAATGTACAAAGGGAGGAACCCAAGCTAATAACCATCACTCTGACCAAACAACTCTGATGGTAGCTGCCAGAAGTGCCACAATGCATTTCAGGCCGGTTCTTGGCTTATTTGCAGCAACCCACCACAGCACAAGGAGAAAGTGAAAGGCAGCAGCACATTCTGCGGGGACTGCCCCAAAGAGGGTCCAGCAGAATATGTGCTCCCTGTCCATCACCTCTGTTGTCCTGCATGGGGGGCGGGGGAGCATGATCTCCTGGGTCTCCTTGGAATGAGGCCCAAGAGAACGTGTCCCTGTTGCTCATTGCACCTGCTGAGCAGCCACCACAGTAGCAACAAGGGGAAAGCAGCCTCAAGGGGAGGCAGGGCAAAATGCGGCTCTCCCCTATCTCTGCCAGTCCTGGTGGAGAGGGATTGCCAGGCAGACCCTCTGTGATGAGACTAGCAGTGGGGAACCTCAGACTGCTGCCCCTCAACTGCCACTTTGGACAGCTGTCGTCCTTGCCTTGCTTTTCTCAGTTCTCTCACGGTGCCCCCTGGGATGCCAATAGGAAGACTAAGGGTGCGGGGAGGTGGCTCAGGACCCTGCTGTGCCTGGTCCTTTGTTGCAGGGACAGGCGAACTTTAAGCCCATCTTGGCTTATAAACTACCCCAGGCTTAAAGTGTCATGCAGTGCGGCAGGCAAGAAAAAGTGGAACCACCACCACGGCTCCCTGGGTTCGGGGAGAGGAGCAGCAGTACAAGCACAGTGAAAGAGGCACTTGGTGTTGCCACAGAGGGGGAAAGGACTGCAAACAATGAGTCGATATGTTGTAATGGTTCAGAATGCTGGACTAGGACCAGGACATCCAAGCTCTAGTCACTGCTAGAGTGATGACTAGTCACTCTAGTCATCCAAGCTCAGTCGTCGTCCTCATCGTGGTCATCATCATCATCATTATCATCATCTTCATTTCTTCATGTCTATGCTGCCCCACAGCCAAACATCCCTGGGCAGTCATGAAGCTCACTGGGTGACTTTGGGCCAGTCACTGCCTCTCAGACTAACCTACCTCAAAGGGCTATTTTTGCAAGGAAAGAAAATGGGGAGGAGGACCTTCTAACCTGACTCGGGCTGTTTGCAAGAGGAAGAAAGGAAGGGCATAAATGCAGTGAAATAATATTTGGAATTCCTACAAGCGAAGTGCAGTCAATTTAGGAGTGTCATGCCATACAGGGGCCTGCCTGAAACCCTGTTTGGATGAATCCCAAGTCCCATGTAGATGTGCAGAAGGTAGTATTCTCAGAGCTTGAACCAGGACCTTCTGTCATGCAGGGAAGGTACCTGGCATTGGAAGATATTCTTTCCCACCAAATTCAGTAATGTATATAAGAGGGAGCTGCAGCTTTTTCACCATACTTCTGTGGGGCATGTAAAACATCCATACTTAATCTGTTAGGATCTTCTACTCTTGATAGCTCATGCATTATCCACAAGAAATGTTGATGGCTCTTGGACTGCAATCCCATACACATTGTAATTCCAGAGTCATGAGGGTCTGATTTCCCATGACATCAGTGAGATTTACATCTCAGTAGACATCCTTAGGATCATACAGTAGTTCTTCATTTTCCTTTTAGACTAGTAAGGATGGGCATTTTTCCTTTTGTGTTGTCATATTGGGATTCTCATTGTTGAATTGAATAAAATCTTCCATATTTATACAAAATCACATGACATCATGATGTGTGAGCTTTAGTATAATGCTAATCTATATGCTAACTAGAACCAAAGAATGACTTAATGAGTTGCCACACTCCCAAAAGAGTTTTTGGAGTTGTGTTTCACTCAGATAGGCATCCCACTGTGTTCTTGGAGGCTACTTCTCAGGTAACTGTGCAGAGGATTGCAACTTTACATGCCATTTTTAATATGACATGGTGGCTTTCAGATGAAGGAATGAGAGGAGAATAAAAAAAATCCTATGGGCACACTGAAATATTTTAACGCTTTATGTAGCTTTTCAACTAATGCAGTAATATCATTAATTTCAGTGAGTCTGATGTGACCGATTGTCCTTTTGGGGAGGGGGAAATGCCAGATTTTAATTGGGAAAATGCCACAGCGGTGACTGCCAGAAAGATTTTCGCTTTACATAATATCAAATTCAGCCGGACAATTCTTGTTGGTTACTATTATGTGGAACATTGCTTGTCTTGTGTCAGGCTTTCTCTATTAAGCCCCCCTTCCTCTGGAATTCACTATTCTTGGCAGGCCATCAGAGCCGGAGTCTAACGACCTTCAGGGCACAAAGCAAGACCCATTAATGTTATACTGACTCCTTTGTTCTGAACTTTTCATTAACAGCATATCTAACTTGCATAATCATCTTCATATCCATTCAGAAATTCCTCATCAAGGGATTTAGAGTTTATAAAACATTAGTTACACGAAGTGCTGAAGCTCTGCTCCCACCCCAGAGGAGAAAGGGGATATTTGAGGAAATGACTCATTGAGCTCCATATGAATTCAACTTCACACCCCTTCCCCTTATTGGGTATCATCAACAGGAGAAAAGAGGTGGTGGAGAAAATGAGGTCCCATCCTTATCAAAAGTTCAACCCTCCCTTCTGCTTCTTAACTTTCTTCAGCAAAGATTTCCCCATGAAACGAAGCAAGATAGTGCCAAAATCCTTTGTGTTGCCTTGAACTGTGACTATTGTTTGTTGCTATGACGGCTTGGTGGGCAACGGTGGTTGCTGGAACACTGTAATTGGGGAACTATGATGGAGTTCACTTAATACTTCTCTCACACATCTACAATACCTTAGCTACAAAAGATGGTATTCTGGTTTGAAAAATCTCTTTGATCCATTCAGAAGGTAATGTTAGGCCTTAAAGCCTGATCTTCTGTATGTTTATTTTGAACTGCCCTATTGAATTAAGTGGGTTTCTCCTAGGTAAGTATAGCAAGAATGCAGCCTTGGTGCTGTTTGACTTAGTGCTTTACATCTTAGGCATTTAGAATTATTTGTCTTTCAAGTGATTCTCAAGGATGAGTACACAGAAGTTTAGTCCTATACACAGTCATTCAGGATTAAAGTCAGTGTGACATGCTGCTGAGTCAATATGCAAAGGATCAGCCTATAACGTATTCAGAGAAAAACCTTCTGGATTTGGGAATAAATCCAGTTTATGGTGGGGATTCTTCTGCAAATTTCATGGGATACAGTTTCCTTTAAAAACTTTCATGTGTGTTCATCCACAGTGACAAATTCAAAAGTTATCCCAAAATTGCTTTATTTTGGTTTAAATCTCAGTAGTATGGAATTATTTTAGCTAATTCAACACCCTTTCTTTTTATTTCATACTTGATTTTTCGAGAACAGTTGAGGATTATTTCAGTAGAAAAAGTCAAGCCATCTGCTAATCTTGATACCTTTCTACATTTAAAATTTCCATGTCTCACAGCAGATGGAATATTGTCAAGTTGTGGTACGTAGCTGGGCCTTCTCAGTGGTGGCACACACACTTTGGTACACTGCCCCACATGTGGTTCAAGAGGAAGAAACAGTGGCAGGCAAGGAAGGAAGGAAGGAAGGAAGGAAGGAAGGAAGGAAGGAAGGAAGGGAGGGTAACCACAGGAAGGAAGGAAGAAAGAGTAACCACAGGTGCAAGTGCTAGCATTTCAACATTAGAACACATGAGGAGCCCTGCTTTACATGCTTAGCAAAGCAGGACACAAATATTCATTCTTATTCAGCAAGATTTATTATTCTATATGCTTGATAATTTTATCTTTAATAGCCATTTTTGATCCATTTACCCTAAAGAAATATTACTCCCTGTTTCACAACTGTTGCCCTAGGCAACTATTATTGTTGAGCTATCCAATTCAAATTGCATTTATATTCAGTGTTTGTTTTAATTGTAGGCCACCTTGGGAGGATTTTTGCCCTAAAAGCTAGTCTATAAATCTATTAATAACATGCATTCATTAATGAACATTTTTGTTTATTTTTAAATGTAAACACTGTTATCTGGGGCACATTAATCTAAAGCAATCTTACCTGGCCAAGCCTGAGCTCCACTGAATTTTTCCTCTGATAACTGCAAGTTTTGGAGAAAGAAGGAAGGTTCACAGTACCCTACACTTTGGGGGAATTTTAGTGGGGAATGACAGCTGGGGCAGGGGAGACAGGAGGCCCAACCCTGGGGAGGGGGAATAAGGGTAGGCGGGAAGGAGCCACTCAGCTTTGCTTCCTGGAGGGGAAGCAAATCTTGGCAGTTCCTTTCCCCCACTGCATGCCAGCTCTCCAGGTCCCAAGCAGGTTGAGTAGGTGGCTTGTGGCAGGCCCAACAGCTTCTCCCATGTTCCTGCCAATGCCTGGAAAGCAGAGCTCCTCATGAGCGATCCTTGTTTCCCAGGATCAGCAAGGAGCACAGGGGGAAGGCAGTGACAGTCATGCAAAAGCTGTCTTTGACCAGAGCAGCAACCATTTTTTAACAAACTTGCCTAGCGACTCTGTAGCCTTCCACTTGGCCATGGCTTGGAATATTGTTTGAATTTGGATGACACACTAAGCTGCAACAGGTTTAATAAGCTCTATTGCAAGGCATGACTAATTGTGATGGCTTATAGGTCCCAGAAAGTGTGCAGGGTTCAGATGTTAAAGTTAGCCTGTTCCTGCAACAAAGATCCTGTGGCTTATGTAAAGTAAACCCAGTCATACTGTTCACTGGGACATAGACAGTAAGGATAAAAAATAGCATCCAGTTCAATTTGGGATGGGATTGGGACCAGGATACCTACAGGAACGCCTTCTTCCATATTTGCCCTCCCGCCCCCTGAGATCGGCAGCAGAAGCCCTCCTCCAGGAACCCTCCGTGAAAGACATTAGGAGGCAAAGTACCCGGAGGAGGGCCTTCTCTGCGGTGGCACCCCACCTATGGAATGTGCTCCCCAGAGAGGTCCGCCTGGCGCCTTTGTTATTTGTTTTTCAGCGCCAGGTTAAAACCTTTTTATTTCAGCAATATTTTAATAAGTTTTAATATTGTGTCCTGTATGTTTTTAACTACAGCCAGTGTGAGTCGATAATTTATTCATGTTATATTTTATTTTATTGTATTTCATTTATGTAAGCCATCCTGAGGCTTTCGTGATAGGACAGCATATAAATATTTTAAATGAATGAATAAATAAATAAAACTTTGGGAATCCAGTTTTCATCCTCCAGATTTTGCAAGCAAATTATTGACTGGTCATAAAGTCATGTCATTATGCACTGGTGTGAGAGCTGGACAGTGAAGAAAACTGACTGGAAGAAAATAGGCACTTTTAAAACATGGTGCTAGAGGACAGCATTGCAAATATCCTAGACAAGCAAGTGGGTCAAATCAAGCCAGAACTTGCCCTGGAAGGAGAAATGATGAAAGTGAGGCTGTCATACTTGAGGAACATCATGAGAAGACAAGACTCACTGGAGAAGACAATCACGCTAGGGAGAATCGAAGGCAGAAGAGGAAAGCCAAAACTGAGATGGACTGATTCCATAACACCCCAACACTGAGTTTCCAACAGTTGAGCAGGACGGTCAAAGACAGACAGTTGTTCATAGGGTCACCATAAGTCAGAGATTACTTGAAAGCACACAACAACATAATATCATGGCAAATAAATGCTATTCGGCATATGCATACAAATGTACACATACCTGTCAATTTTTCCTTAAAAGTCCATACATTGTGCCAAACTATAGACATCTTACTGAATGCCTATATAACACTTCTATTAAAAGTTAATCTCTACCAGTAATAGGAAACTCAAATGGGAGGGAAATGAGGCCACCCCAGAAGAAAGGAGTAGTTCTAAATACTGAAGCTGCTGGCAGAAGCCTTCTATATATGAAGAATTCTCTAAGTTTGTAAATTTTTAAAAAGACAAAGGAAAGTTTACCCGCACCCTCTGAAAAAAGCCCAATAAATACCTCTGTGGTCCCAGAGGACTTAAGGAATGTCGATGGCAGTAGAGTATATAGAAAGTGAAGCATTCTATGAGAATCAGAAGTTGGGAAGATTCTGCAGCTCTATCCTTGTAAGGATTAAGTTAATGTTTGAAGCTATGCATGAAAGTATTTCTTACTCTCATGTAAGCAACCATGATTTAGATCAGACCCTTGGTGCTTCAGAAGGAGGTGTTCAAACCTTTCCCCCACCTGTTACCCTTTTACCAAAATTCTACAAATTCAACCTTTGCTTATAAACTTGAATCAATGTAGATTACTTTTCTATTTTTCTTTTTTCAACCCCCCTCTCCTCCTGGGTTATGGCATCTCAGGGAGAAAACAGTGGAGGTGGTTAAAGAAACCCCCTTTTTCGAGTAATATGGACCAGATCTCAATCTGCTTGTGTTTACACATGAGTGAAGTACCCTACATAGCTATACTTGACAAAACATTTAGCTTGGCTTAAGCCTATGTAGTCCAATTTAAACATGAAATATTAGAGTGACCATTGAAAGGAAGGGAAATGGAGGACAAGATGGGAAAAACTGGCCTGCTCAAACCCCTAAAAGTCATGAGTGAGGATACTGACTATCCCAGAGGGAAGACTTAGAGTTGTGGGGAGGGAATCCTACTCCTGCAAAAAAATATGGATGTTTCAGTATGAAAGAAAGGTAAAGTAAGTTTTTCTACTCTCCAAATCCCCATGTTACATGGTTGCATAATGTTCAGATTCCAGGCAGGAAGCCAGCTGGTATTTCATAGCACGACAGGGAAAGGCAAGGTGGGCGAAGGTTTTATCTAGTCACTTTCTGAACTCCCTTCCCTCAACAGCACTGCAGGGTTTATATTCCAGGCTGGCTGAAACTCTGAATATGAACACTCTTTTCTGTAACTTCTTGTTTGAAATCTCACCTGACAAGCCTAGAGCTAAATGTCAAAATGTAGAAATAGAAGAGTAAACAATTTTTTCTATCACATATCTGAAAAGTAGACTTCTAGATGTTCATATCTAAACGTACTTCTTGAAATATGAAATATCTACTACATATCTAAAAGGAGACTTCTAAAGTTGTTACTGCATTGGTTATCGAAATACTGAAGTTCAGTTCCATTACCATGGTTGCATTTACTGAGTTGCCACTGCTTTTGCACATGCACATCCTGATTTGCACATATGTTCTGTGTTTGAGAGGGGCACTCAATGCCTATGGAAAAATTGAGGGGTTAGTAATGCCTATGGAAAAATGCCCAGTCTTTCATGAAATGAAAAAAGTGCTTGTTTGTTTTCATAGCAAGACATCCCCTTGTTCCTCATGACCAGAGAGCTGTGGAAGGGAAACAATTTTGTTGACGGCAGCTGCGTATTTTCCATAAAAACCAGTCAGGCCTATATATAGTGTGCAGACGATAAGACAAGTCTTCAGTGCAAACCAGTTGCCTTCACTGGCAGAAATTTCACAGCCGCAACAACCTGGAAGAAGCTTTCATCAGTGAAAAGGTTCAGTTCATTCCAATAATAAATACTTACTTGCTAGCTAGAGGAGTTCAAAGGATTGAACAGTTAGATTCTAAATTAATAGACACTAATTTAGTTTCCAGATTCATTGTGAACTCAAATAGTTGTTATTTTTAACCCAGAAATTTGCAACTCACAAACTTCTTGCATATTTTGGTTTTTATCGAGTTCTGTCATCCTATATCTAAAATAAAATGGCATAATATTGCTTTTCTTGCTGCTCATTGTAATAAATATTTTCCATAGCAGCAAGGTAATAATAATATTTCACAATGTTACCTTTCTGCAGTTTTATGTAGTATTATTAGCATATAAAATAATAACATTACAGGTTGAGGAAAAGCTACAGAAAACAACTCAGGTTTCTAACAAAGCCAGATATAATCCAGCACTTCCAATAATATAGGATCTTACCAAGTAACTACTTGCTGGGAGTTTTATATATCCTGTGCCATTATATATCCTACTCCAACTGAATCCTGATTTCAATTATGTCTCTTGCATTTACTTGTTTTTCTTCTAGCAGCTCCATGTCCACACCTCTTCTGCATAACATGTTTCTTCTAGACCAGGGGTAGTCAGACTTGCTCAATGGAAGAACTACATATGGATCTCAGCCATTTGAGAGACACAAGACATGAACAAATATTTATTATTAAATAATAAGCTGTTAAGTGCACAGAAAAGTGCGTCCCAGGGTGATCTGTGGTACCATTTCATCTCAAGGGGAATGAAGATGTGTAGGGCACTTGGTGTAGGGCTCATTTACAAATGATTGGAGATGAAGGAAAGTTTAATCTATTGCATAAACAACTGCCTGACAAAATTGCTTGACTAATCGACATGTATTTCAGCTAGTGGGACCCTACACACACTTACCCTAGGAGTAAGCTCCACTGAACGTAGTAGGATGTATTGCTGAGTAGACATTTGTTAAGGCATGGCTATACTCCCAAGCCAAATGACGAAAACCTTTCGGGGTGGGACCTGTTTCCTCCTCTGAATATTGGAGGAAACTGAGCAGCCGCACACTGTCGCCTCAGGAGCCTGGGTGCAAGACATCACCTGGCAGCAGAAGCAGCTGGAAATCTCGTTGCCAGCTGCTGTGCCGGAACCTTTGGCAAGGACCCATCCTCCACCAAGTGCTGTGTTGTGCAGACTCCTCAGCTCCAGCAAGGCCTAATTTTGCACCCCAGCCTTGGGCTCAATTCCATGCCTTGTCTGATCAGGCACTCCCTGTCCCTTCCCTACTCTATGCCAGAGGCAAATACTCTATACTACAGGGGGGTTTTGGCCCCTCGGCAAGCTCTGAATTTATTTTGAGCTGCATGCAGCTTGGTTTAGCCACCCCTTTCTAGGCTAGTTTGGTCAGGCTGGTGTCTAGCTATGCATTGTACCCCTATAAGGTGCAGTCATGTCTCCTTATTGCTTCCAATGGCATCTGAATGAAATGTAATTATATACTCAAGTACTATTGATATTACAGATTCTTGTAATCTACTTGATGATTCTGTATATACTTTGCATATGAGTAAAGTATATCTGTTTTGGGGGGAAAGCACACAAAATAGAGGTTGATGCAAATGCTACCAATGGAGGGAGTACATCTGATGGGTGGAATGCACTGAACTCCTCAAATCTCTGAGAACCTAAGGCCAGGACTAAGATAAGTTTGAGCCTAGGTCTAACACGTAGGAAGAATAGAAGTTGTTGAAGAGAGGGGTTAGTAATATGTATTGTTCTTACATTATATTTAGATCCTGCCTTTTTTGCTCTTGCACGGAATCCAGAGTGCCTTAGGCTATAAAGCCCCCCTCCACTCCACTTTATCCTCACAACAGTAACTCTGTGAGGTAGCTTACAGTGAAAGTTCACAGTCACCCAGTGAACTTCATGGCTAAGCAGGGACTAAAACCTCAATCTTTCAGGTCTCCAGCACTCTCACACCGTACCACACTGACTATCTGTAGTAGTATTTACCCACAGTTTCTACATATTCTGTCAGGCCTGGTTGAAATTTGGATGGGTGACTTAAAATGTTGTGAACGTTCAGAGAGCTTCAGAATCAGGCAGTATAGAAATGTATGCTTGTTTGTTTGTTATACGATATAAAGCCTGTTTTCAGGGTAATTTGGAATCATAATTCCTATGGATACTTCCTTTCACAAACTTATTGTTAGGGAGCCCACAAATACTAGCAAAGAAAACAGTAGCTTTGGAATGGCAAGTAATCAACAGTTGAGCACAAATCCTAATTTAGCCCAGAACCTGGGCTTCCAGATGTGGAAACAGCTTGTTTATCTCATCATGGCAAGGGTGTGTGGCTTTTTTGCAGCATATTGCATGGTGTTTGATAGCTAAAGTGTGAGTCCATTCATACAACCTTTTGCCTCCTTGTGTCACAATGTGCAACTCTGCTGCCTCTTGCCCAGGTAGATGTTCCACTTGCTCCACAGAGTAAGCGGCTTGACAGAAGCGGCGTACCTCCTTTTGCCAGCTGCTACTTGGGCTGTGACCCATTAAGAATCTACTTTACAGGATAGTTGTGATGATTAATTAATAAAACAAAGGGATATTGGTTTTGGCAAAAGGAGAACATACCATGTGCCTTGATTATTTATCAGCTGCCCAACTCAATGGGATGCTGGTAAGCTAGGCCATCATATACAGTCTGTTGTGCCCCACGTTTCATTCCCCCCATAAATGTCCAAACTTGTACCTGCAAATCAATGGCCAGAAATCCTAGAAAATGCTAAACCAATGATTTCCCCACCCTATTATTCTGTATATTGCACATATGCTCCCTACAACATTTCAGAGATGTCTCGCAGTCTGTCTTACATATTCTGCTGTTTTTTCAAAGAGACAGGTACGCATTGGTGCCATTACATGTTATAACCTTCTGTGAACATCTCTAACAGCTATTGTTTACAAGGTTATAGAAAAATATTTTTATACTTACAGTATAGCCAAAATGCTCAGGGAAAATATCTCTGTGGGAAAGATATCCCTGATGATCATTTTGGTCTTTGTGGTTTTTAAAATGTGTATTGCTTTGATCCAGCCACTCCTTTATATTCTCGGTCATTTTATAAATAATGAACACCGTCCTTCTGCAAATAAATAAGGCCGAGTTCTTTAGTATCTTTTGAGGTTTACCACTTTGGTTTTTTTGGTCTGAAGATTGATGCTACCATCTTTTTTCCCTCTCTCCTTCTTTTTTGGGCAATGAAGGCATCTAAATAAACTTTTTGCTGTCAGCATTAATCCTGAATATTACTGATATGACAGAAGGGGTCATTGCTATAGAGGTGAGTCAGAGCCCCAGTTCACACAGCACAATAAACTAGGGTTCCACAGAATCCTGGCTTGGCGTGATGAGCAGGTGTGCTGCTCCACACTCCCCAATGGATTCTGCTTTGCTGATGGTGAGCTCACCCACAATGTCTCTCTCTGTGAATTGACCCCTTCCTCAGGGTGAGGAATGATGATGATGCTTCAAAGAGCAGGAGTTCTATTGGCTGCTTTGCCACAGCAATAAACGATTGGTGTGAAGCTCCATGGCAGGCAGGGAAGCAGCAGCTGGGTGGCCGGACAGAGTTTTGGTGGCTGTGGGCATGGAGCCGCCTTGGAAGCAGCAGATGGAGGTGTGATCTGCCTGAGCCACGTGACTCCTCATGGCTCAGTTGGACCAGCTCTGCCCTGAGTCCCTCTGTTTTGCCACTGGCATAACTGCTTTTGGCCAGGCATGGGAATGGCTGTGTTCTCCCCCTGGTGGGGCTTGATCTTTCATCCCCTGCTTCCCAGTCCCATGCCATGATGGCTGCTGCTGTGAGTCTGTGTCTGTGGCCCCTCTTGTTCTCACCTCTCACCCATCCTTTTGACTGCTAGCCTAAAGATTCCACCACCAGTTCAGCAGCTTGCTTCCATCCACAGCATAACTGGTATACAGGTTCCTCCCAGATGCTGGGCTTCAGAGGGAAAGTGGTAGGACATTGACAGTCTAGAGTATCATTTTTACTCACATGGAGAAACAGTCCACATATGAAAATTTATGTGATAAGGTACAAAAAGCAAAACCTCAGGGATTTGGTTTTCTCATATTTTACTCTTAGTTTTCGTATGTAGTACCAAGAGGAAAGGAGGCATATTTATGTCTTTGGCCATCCAGATTTTTATAAGTTAAATGATTTTCCCAAGCAAATAGTAAAATTCAATTGTTAATACCTTATATAGGTCTATTTTAATTATTTATTGGTTTAATTTGATTTGTACCCCACCTTTCTACCAAGAGAATGGCACCGAAGGCAGCTGGCTGAAAAATAATGGGTAGTGAAGTTAAGTTCTGCCATTAAACATGGCGCATTTTCAGAAATACATGTAATTTTTCATTTCTGTATTTTACTCCATAGTGTGTATGAATGAGGAAAGAGAAAATATTGGCTCCTGGAATTCCTGCTTGGCCTAGGCAAATATTATTGCTGCTCTAAATGATTGATGCTTGTGAAAAGGCATCAAGGAGGCCGAAAACTTCTAGATTTGCTGGATTATACTGCCTGCCCAGAATCTGTTTAGCTCTTATCTTCATGTCAAAATTAATGTGAGAGCATGATTCTCCAAAAGCTTTTAGCTGCATTTGGACTTGACATCTTTATTCAAATTAAGCTGGTAGCAAAAACAAAAAGCATATTTTCATAACCGCTATTGGCAGAAAAGAGGAAACTTTTACCTTGAAATGTGGACTTTTGCAAATCACAGCAAAAACTATGATTGATAATCTGGAATGTCAATTAAGGGGAAGCTGCAATTGATCAGGCTGTCACAGGGACCATGGAGGATGCTGGGAATGCTGAGAGAAGAAAACCAGGAGACTCCTCTGAGACCTGGAGTGTTGCTAGATGAGGTCTATTGTGTGCTTGCCCTGGGTTGTTTGCAGGTTCTTTAGCTAATCTTGTGATGTTCAGTTTTGCTTCTGCATTTAACGAGCACTTTCAGTGAGGGATTATTACTTAAGAGCAGGGGAAATGTGGCATTTAATTGGGAATTGAAAGAAAGTGCAAATTTCTTTTGTGTATTTGCCCTACTCTGTTAGTCCACACTGCTGCCTACAAGATATATAGCAGAAAAGCGGGAAGAAAACATTCCTTGTGTAATGCTTGGATCTCAATTCTGCAATGAAAGTGAAAGCAGATACAGTGGATCAGCAGCCTCTGCATACTAGTGTACATTCAGAAAATCTTCTGGTCAGTTTCCTTGTGTTTTGGCGTGGAGATGCTGGAGGAGGTGCTGCCTTGGGCTTCTTTCCTCATCAGTCAGTGTAAAATACTTAGACGGCCAAATCTGGCCATTGGAGTATCTTTGGAGGGTGGGAGAGCTGTAAAGCTGTGCCCCGAAGGACTCTTGGTGCAAAGAATCCTGGAATGGCAGCTGCTTAACTATTTACATCAAAGCTTAAGGTGAGTCCCATGGCTGACACGGCCTGCAGTGGCAGCATAGCTGGCTAAACAGGTACTCTTCCAGAAAAGCAGCATGTCCGTACATCGTGGACTAGCGTGTAAGGATCATTTCTTTTGATATTGGGGGGCATGTGATACTGCAGATTGAGCAAGGTACAGTGCACTGTGTCTCATGAATGGTGTCTGAAGATATGAAAATAAGATTCAAAGTGATCTTGATGCGCTGGGTTGAAAACAACAGAATGAAATTGAAAGGGGACAAATGCCAAGTTCTGCAGTTAGGAAGAAGAAGCTAAATGCATTGTTACAAGATGGGGAATGCTTGGCTCAACAATACTGCAAGTGAGAAGCATCTTGGAATTGCTGTAGATCACGAGCTGAAGATGAGTCAACGATGTAATGTGGCTGCAAAAAGGGCAAATGCTATTTTAAGCTGCATCAATAAGAGTATCACTTTCAAGTACTTCTCCTTTACTTAGCACTGATTAGGCCTCATCTGGAGTACTGTGACCAGTTCTAGACACTACACTTTAAGAAGGATGCAGACAAGCTGGAAAGGGTTCAGAGGAGGGCAAAAGGGATGATCCAGGACTGGAAGCGAAGCCCTGTAAGCACAGAGTGAAAGAACTAGTCATGTTTAGCCTTAAGAGGACAGAGGGAAGGTATGATAGCACTTCAAGTACCTGAAAGGCTGTCACAAAGAGGAAGGACAGGATCCCTTCTCAATCATCCTCAAGTGCAGGACACAGAATAACAGGCTCAAGGTACAGGAAGCCAGCTTCCAGCTGAACAGCAGGAAGAATTTCCTGACTGTTGGAGCATGATGGCAGTGCAGCCAATTACCTGGGGAGGTCGTGGGCTCTCCCCGGCTAGAGGCATTCAAGATGCAAGTGGATAGCCATCTGAGAGGGATGGTTTAACTGGGAGTCCTGAGTAGGGGGTTGGACCTGATAGCCTTCTGGCCCCTTCCAGTGCTACTATTCTACGATTCTATGACACAACTCATAAAGTAATTGAAAATACCAGGACATTTTGACCAAAACCTACAATTGTAATTTTAAGAAATCCTGCCCTTAGTGTGTGGTATGCCAGGTAGAGCAATACAAAGCCAGTGTGGCATGGTGCTTGGACGGGGGATTGTGGACCTGGGAGATCTGCGTTCTTGTGTCTGCTCAGCCCTGAAACTCACTAGGCGATTTGGGACTGGTCATTCAGTCTAACCTATCTCACTGGGGGTTGTTGTGAGGATAAAATGGAGCTAGGTAAGTCATCTTGGATTCCCCATAAGAAGAAAAAAAGTGGGATATAATTACAATGCAATAATTACAATACCCCCATATCTGCATGGATTGGTCCTGCAGTAATAATGTGTGTGTACATGTGCACAGACAACTGTAACCTACCATGCACTTTTGGATTCAGATGGATGACATGTGTATGAGCACCACTGGATGAGGCTCCCTGAAGCTGCCCAGCCTTGCACTGAGCTACTTTCTTGTGACTGCATGAAAGAATACACTGTACATTCAAAAGTCCAGATTTCCATGTCAACTTTCCATGTATTGTTCTGTGCTCTAGTGAAAGAAAGAAAGAAAGAAAGAAAGAAAGAAAGAAAGAAAGAAAGAAAGAAAGAGAAATATTTGTTAAATTAACAAGAAGTACCACATTTTAACCACAAATGCCCAATTTCTGTGTGATTTTTGGGAACCTGTGCAGTATGATACGTGGCTAGGATGAACATATTTTTTCAAATGTTTGTGCATTTGCACATATGCATTATGTGCAAAATGTTAAAGAGTATCAATATATTGCTTAAAAAAAGAAATGCAAGATGACTATAGTAATTGCATGTTACACTATGCTTAATTAGCTGTGCTTTTAGCTGTGGATGTGCACCTGGAGGCATTATCACAGCACAAATTATTGCTTTGGCATTATAGTCCCCAAATGGTATAAGTGTGGTGTTTTTCTGAAAAAAGGCACAACTGTTGTGAAGATTAAGCCATGCTACAGCAGGGTTTGAAGGAGCTGCGAGTGGCTTACCTCCAAAGCCTTAAGGGCCAGAAGAAACTCTTGCAGAATTTGCCCTCAAAAAGAGACTGGGCCTTGGGACTCCCATTGGTTCTCAGGTAGAGTGTCAGGTAGTAAAACAGGGACCTGCTATCTCATCTTCCTTCCCTGCAATGGAGAAAGGAAAAGGAAAATCAGAGAAGAGGAGTGGAACTACAAGTTATCAATGTGAAAATGACTTTAAAAATGGCAAGAGAAACTAAAAAAGGGCCAGGTGGAAAGCACTTGAAAAGATAACGGCCAATGTTGTAAGAAAATAAATGAACAACAGAAAAGCATTAGATTAAAATATGGGAATAAGCAAATCTCCATTTTTATCTTTTCTGAATTATTATTTTAGCTTTTTCATCATCACTGCACAGTAGCCATCTGTCTTTCTAAACAGTTTCTCTTTATAGAGAAGACTTCCCATGCCTGCAAGGATTTTTGACACTCACCTTTGAATTGCATCTATTTTTACTTGGCTTAGATGTAATCAGTACATTTTATTTAGAAAACCCTCACCAAATTACTGACACTGCACAATTTTGCTCAAGAGAACACCACCAAAATAGGTCAGTAATTGTTTAAATGGGGAAGCAAAATTCTTTAGCTGCCTCTGTGGATAGTGTCCTACAGTTCAAAGCCCTCCACAACACGAGACATGATTTAACATACTTCCAAGCCAAAAAAAGGGGGGGGGGGGGCGTTGCAAAACACTTGCTAAACATATCACTTTCTTTAACAACTAGGGCACGCATTCCAATTAAGTCACTGTAGCTGCATTCAAAGCAATCATTCTTCTACTTTGGTAAGTGTATTTAATAGAAACTTGTGAACCCTTCTCAACTTTCTAAAATAAAAATAAAATGAGTGATAGACTACCCCACCTCAGAATGGTACAATCACTTTGATTAATGAGGCTGTCAGGTCTCAGCAAAACAATAACTTGTGTTAGCTGTAATCCTGTACCATTATGTGTAAATGAGACTCCCGCACATGTACTTCTGTGCCAGATTTCAGCTTGGCAGCCCAATAATTAGAGCTTGCCTTAGCAGCATTGGCATAAACAAACCCTGCAGCCAGCTCTTCCCTCCTGCCATTAAATCTCCATAAAAGCTGTGTAATCGCAAACGTTTCTAGGCGGTCCATTGTATCAGTGCAGCTGAAGTGGGGCCAACCTGTCGGCACTTGAAGGGCTACATAAAGCTCTGTTTCTCAGCCTCTTCCTGGTGCATCTTCACACTGGAGTCAGAAATGGGGTGGGAATTCCATGCCTTCATGATAATGGCTTGATATTTAGACTCTAACAAAGCATGTGCTCTAAAAAGGGTCCTTGCATATAAAGCTTCTGTTCAAAATTCCTCAAGATTTACTACATCTACTTGGTATACTGTTTGGTATACTTACTATATGACTTGGTATACACTGCTTTCAGAGTAATACTTACCATTAATTTCATTTCTATACTGCTCAATAGCCCAAGTTATACTATTAATAGAATGTAATAAAACACAATATAACATATTTTCCCCCTGTCCCCGCCTTTATTCCCACAGTACTATATGAATTCCATTTTTAAAAAAGTCATTTTAATAGCATGCTTGGATCCATTGGCATTAATGGCCTAGCGTTGAGAAGACAGCAAATATTCTGATGATCTGTTTTATTTTGTTTAAAGTTCCAAGGAATAACATTCTCAGTGATAAATAATATAAGCTGGATTTCAATTGCTGCACATGTTTACCCCAAATGATTTTTTTTACATTAGCCAAATGGATGAATTCTCATAAAATAGTTTATGAACTAGTGGACTTCATACTCTATGTCAGTCTTTGAGGGCATCGACACTGGTCTTTGAGGGCATCATTGTGACCCTGTCTTTGGATTCTGAAATCTGTGCTCCTGGGCACATTGACTTAAATGCCTCTAAAATAAATGGGGCTTACCTGGAAGTCAATGGCATTAAGGCCTAAAAGCACAGTCCTCAGCACCTCTGCTCATAAGTACCCTCCGCCGAGTTCAAGGAGAACTACTTGTTTCTGCAGGAGGGCAGCCCAAGTTATTTCTCAATGAGAAAGCAATACAGGAATTCAGGAACTTGCTCTGTTCTGTGCCTGAACTTGTCTTGCCAGGTACCATATAATGATCAGCAGTTAAAATTATACAAAGCATGAGGCAATATCTACAGGATGATTAAGCCTGTAATTATACATCATTTTGATTTATCACACGTAGCTGAAACTTGCTTCATAAGAATACATTGTGTCACTCTGTAGAATTCCAGGCTCAAAGGCTAGCAAGGAGTGTTTTGTTTTGTAAATACAACATGCAGGTGTTATTATTTGCCCTACAAATGTCTTTCAGTTCTTAGCCTTCATGTCTCAGCCACTGATTATTGTTAGTACTTTTTATATATGGGACAGCCTTCTCGTACGACCAGCCTTCCTTTTAAAGATTTACAATATTTCACTGAAGTAGACAATCATTCCCTTCATTGAAAAAGGTAATCAGGATGAGGACCAGACCTGTCAAAGACAACCCCAGTGACTCTGAGCTGAGCTGGGCTACACATGCTGGAGCTAGGCTCTGTTCCATTCCTTGAGTTTGGGAAATAAGCCAGTTTCATCTTTGGCTACACTGAACTATTTTTGACAAAATTTAATAAAATAAACATAATTTGCCATTGCTTAAAGTAAAGCTGCGCTCTTGCCATCAACAGAGGAGCAAATTTCTGTTCCATAGAGACAATTAATTTTTTTTCTTTGCATTGGTATTCAGAGGTGAACAAGGGGGCTGCGTGTGAGAATCTACATTCCTGGGGTACTTTGGGTTTTCCATGAATATGAGGCACATAATTCTAAGAGGCATTCCAAAAACCACTACCACTACTTGACTGTATAGCAATTCGGGAGATTAAGCAAGAACATTGAAAGTATTTTTAACACCCTGAGTTGGTGTTAAAGGATTTATGCAACATATCAGTTATACTTTTCATTAGCTGCAAAAAGATTCACAATTAGAGTTCAGTGACTTTCTTCCTCCATTCTCTCCACTGCAGCCCCCAAGGCATCTTGAAAATCTGCTCTGATAGGTTTCTTAGCACTCCATAGCAGATTTTGAGGGTGCATGTGTGGCGAAGAATTGCCCCTCCTAAAGAAACTGCTCCCATAAGCAGAATGCTATTAGAGTATACAACCCCATGAACACCTAGGGACTGGGTAGCTGTCTTCCCTTAGTCAACCAACAAACTGAAGCAAAAAACCTAAACAAGCAAAAAATCCCCTCATATCTACACATACTTCCATTTTCAATTATTTAAAAAAAAGTTAATGTTTCTTTCAGCCTCTCTGAAATGCCACTTGGGCAATAGTGGAGGGGCTGTCACTGGCAGTTGTAAAGGCAAGATCAAAAGACCGGCAAAGGGTTTTCGCCTATTTTGCCAACTGGTTCACGAGCCATTCCTTGGTTTCCCAGCTTTGGAGAGCATGCCAAGCCACTGTGGGATGAAGAACTCCTAGAACAAGCCACGGTTGTCAGGATTGCTTACTGCTGATAAATAAGTCACCCTACAGGAAGCAGTCTGCAATCACAATGACAAGCCATTGTGGCTAGTTACTCACAATGGGTTGCTATGTTATGTGATGTTGTCATTTCAGTCTGCATTGACAATTAGGAAGTTTTCCTGAAGTTCAAGGGAAATCTGCTTTCCTGTAACTTAACCCCACTATTTTATGCCTGATACTCTTGGATGACAGAGACAGATTGTGGCCCTCTTCTGTGTGACAACCTATTCTAACATTTCCATAATAAATTTAATTATTTGTTTGTAAAAGCATTAGTGAGGACAGAAAAAATATATGGTGGAGCAGGTCTTCTCTGGCTTGCAAGATGGAATTGAAATGAGTTTGAATTGCATTTTAAAGCATGAGAAGTGTCAACTCATGAGAAGTGTCAAAAATGTTTAGCTTCTGGCAGAATCAATTTTCCAGGGAACAAATTAAATAAAAGCATTGGAACATCTCCCTGGCCACTTCTCAGTAGTCTTCAAGGCTAAGAAGACCAGCCAGCTTTGTTCTTTGAGCATCACCTGGTTCTTTTAGATGCTCTGTTGCTCTGTTGGGAGTGTCCTTACATTCTTCTTCCATTCCATGATTCCTAATTGCATAATTATATTTTGTATATCCATAATCTGTTTTGTTCTTTGATTCATCATTTCCTGTACAGTATCTTCAAGTGTCTGTCAGGGGTATCATTAGACTCTGTTCAGACTGAGTTCAAAGTCTTGTTCTTGGCCAATTTACACTGAAAACACCTGCAGGGCAATGTGCCTTTAACTCATATTGCTTTAGCAGGTTTAACTTGTTAAAAAACATTGAGGCTGCAATCCTAAATGTCTTTTCCTTTGACTTCTGTGTAGACACAGTTGAGATCTGGCTGTGTGGCCCACTGCAATCTGGCAGCTAACAATATGAAAATCGTACACATGTATAATTTAGTTGGTAGAAGGATCGGGTTGCCACATTTTATATGGGCTCTGGCTGCTGTGCTTTTAACAACAGCATCTGCAGAGTTTAGCAGGTGATAATCCTTCCTGCAATTCTGCGAAAAGTTGGTACCTGCAGATCAGACGTCTGTTGAGGGCATAAGGGCAGGCTAAGCCATTTTGAAGGGCAGTTAGTAGCTCCATACATGGATTCAGTCTAAAGTTGAGATTTACAAAAGGACTGGGCATTTGAAATATGTATCTGCCAATACTGTCAGAGTATGATTTTTTTAAAAAGTATTCAGAAACAGTACCAGGCATAGCTTTCAGGTCAGAATGTGTACTGTCAAGGCGGCTAACTCGTGTTTGTGTTACACAAGGAAAGGCAGACAGGAAGGTCAAATGAGCAGTCAGCACGACAGTAGCATACTTGACATGATTAAGATGTATTCATTCCTGTACAGGAGACATTCAATTTAAGCAATGAAAATAAATAGACCAGAACTGTAGGTTTGGATTCTTTTTACCTTGGGGGAGGGGAAACTATTTTTATTTTATTTTATTTTCTGTCACAGGAATCAACTATATGGTCGTTTGCAGCTGTGCCCTGATAGAGACCTTTTAATAACCAGGCTCCGGACAAACTTGCATTATTCTTGTTCATTCACCAGCTATTGGGTGGCCTCATTCTTCCTGTTTAAGAGAGGGGCATTCCTAGCCACATAATTATATGATGACAGATCACGTTCAGTACGATGGACACCTTTGTATTGTTCTAGTTTTGTCAGAGTGATGCATCCCACTTTGAAATAAGCCTAACAATCATGCAGTGAACTGGTTTCCTTCATAGGTGCATGAGAGCCTGATGAACACTGAGTCAGGTCATTGGTTTGCCCAGCACAGTATTGCTGATGGTGTCTGGCAGCAGCAGTGCAGAGTCCTGGGGGGGGGGGGGGTTTCCAGCCTTACCTGCAGATGCTGAGGATTGGACCAGAGACTCTCTGAATGCAAAGCAGATGCTCTGCTGAGTCCCCATCCCAGTGTAATAAGTGGCCCACATCAATCGAGACAGAATTATCCATGTCTGAGTAGAGGCAACTTAACTTAAAACCCAATTATGATTTCTAAAAGCAGAACGGAGGACAGCATTTAGCATTTTTGAACAACCCATTTCTCTTCTATCTTATTTTCTCCAGTATTTACAGTACTTGTAAATGCAGTATATCTGTATAGTCACATGCTTTTTGTACTGCGGCGCTAAAGAAATTCCTATGCATTAATGTTAAAATGGTAGCTTCCATAAATTTCCCATTCTGACAATTGTCCAGTGAAGTTATACAAAATGTAAGGGACTGTCCACTGTGAACAAAATAACTCCCAGAAGCTGAAGTTGCAGAATAAGTGCATTGCTTGTGGGGTTCCATACAGAGCTATCTTTTCTACCATGCTTTTTAACATCTATTTGAAACTGATGGGGAAAGTCATCTGGAGATTTGTGTATGATACTTCTCCCCTTTTGTGTGAACCAGGTGTGGCAGCTTCATCTTTGAATGTTTGGTCGTGGGGGTGAATATGCTGAACGCATGCAGGGAGGATGGCAGTGCTCCTCGTGGGTGGTCCTAGAACCACCCTAAGAGTGGAAAGGCCTGTTCTGGACAGATGACATTCCTTTGCCTAACAGAACAGGTTTACAGCATGTGGTGCTCCTTGACTGGAGTCTCTTCCAGGATTTTCAAGTGGAGGTTCTAGCCCGGGGCATGTTTTATAAGCTTTGTTGACACACTAGCCGTGTTCCTTTTGAGAACAAAACACACTTGTTGTAGCTCTGTATGCTCTATTAACCTTTTTGCTAAAACACTCTAATGTGCTATATGAAGGGCTGACTTTGAAGATTGCTTGGATGAACTTCAGCTAGGCCAGAAAGTATCAGATAGTTGGCAGGACAAGGCCAGTGACTGTGGAAGGCATGGCAGGACACCTGTAGGGGCAACTTCCCAGCAGGGACCCCTGGACAGGAGTCCCAGGAGCTGCTCCTCCTCTTCACTGCTGCCAGCTCTTATTCACCCGTCTCTTAGCTAGGCCCAGACAGCGGTGGTGGCGAGAAAGGGGAGCAGAGTCCCCACTGGCTTTCTCTGTGTTACACAGTTAAGTGCTAGCAATTACGAGAAAGAGGGTGAGGGGTAGCTGGTGGTGATAGTGGCAGCGAGAAGGCAGACTTCCCGAGGAGGGGGACCCATTCCAGGAGTCTTTCTCAAGAGCCTTCAAAAATCTGGAGCTGACTCTGACCAGGTGTATATCACACAAATATCACAAGAGCATAGCTGGGTCCCTTTTAGTTTGCGACTGTCATATTCAAGGTGCTGTTCTGACCTTCAAAGCCCTGCACAGCTTGGCTCTGGATACACGAGGGAGCATCTTTTCCTGCATGTGCCTTTCCATCTGGGGTTGCCTGGCATCAGCAGCTACAGCAGAGCCATGTTGCAGCAGCTAGAAGAACGCTGTGTTTTGGTGCAGCTCGTGCAGCTTTGTTGTTCTAGCGGTGGCCTCGTGCCTGTGGTACCCTTTGCTGAACAAAGCAGTTGAGCCATTTAGGCACGTTCTTTTCAGGCAGGCATTGAACCTCGAAAGATGCTAGAACTGCAGTTGGCACGGAGGATTTTATTTCTCCTGCTCATTGAGAAAATCGCTGGTTTGATTCTCCTTAGATTTTGATTATTGCTTTATGTTGTATTTAATTTTACCATGCTCTGCTTTGAGAATTTTTAAATTGGAGCGAGGTGCTGCCCCATCTATGGAACAACCTCCCCGTTGCACCCTGGCTGGTGCCACATCTGTCATCTTTCATTGCCAGGCTAAGACAGCCTCTTCCCCGGGGCCTTTTAACGATTCACTGGGCCAGCCAGGGGCTGGAAGCGCATCATCAGGCATCTCACTGAGCCATTCTTTTGCAATTCTTTGTTATTGTTGGCTTTTATCACTGGTTTTTAGCCGTTTTAAACTTTCATTTTTCTGACTTTATGATATTTTTATTGTATTTTCATTGACTTTCTATGGATTGTTATAAGCCACCCAGAGAACATCTGCTGTGGGGCAGTATAGAAATCAATTCTTGTTGTTGTTAATAATTTTGATACATAGAAATAATGTAAATACACACACACCAAAATTAATTTAAATTCCAGTGATGTGGACTATGGATAACTATTTTTTAAAAAACAAAATGTGGCCTTTTCTGTCTTAAAAGCAGAGTAAGTGTTTCGGAGGGTGAGAACATCAAATACTGGCTGTAACTTTTAGCCTGGCTTGACTTAACTACATTTCAGCACTTAATAAGCACAATGCATTCCCTCCCATGTGAGCAGTTCATGGGCTTGAGCATGTGGGAGTCAATGCCTTTATAATGCCTTTGAAGCCCTTTCCCTCTATTCCCTGCCTTTAATCCAAGCCCCCAACCAGGAATGCACTGTTCTGAAGACATCACAATATCCCTGGCTGTTCTCTTGAATTTGGGGAGGGGGCAAGGCTCGTGGAGTGGCCTTCGCCGTCGCCCACTGCTGTCCAGGATACTCTCACAAACAGTATGAGCAGCTTGGCTATTCACTGGGGGTGTTGCATGTTAAGGAATAGATCTACAGACTCCCTGTGGGGATCTCCTCTTCTATCTACTTACTTACTTATTTCATTTTTATACCTCCCAATAGCCAAAGCGATCTCAACAGCAGTCCACATATGCAAGGGAAGAGACAGACCGTACTCCCGGTCAAGCTGTGTTGGACTGCAGCTCTCATCACCCCAACCCATTAGGGGCAGGTGACCCTGATGGCTGTATGAAATTAGTCCAAGGGCCACAAGTTCTCCAGTTCAGGGTTTGAGCATTCAACTAGGGCAAGGGAAACCCAGGCTGCAAGCTTACAGGGGGACCTTGGGCCAGGCACTCTCTCTCACCCTATGCACTTACCCAAGCTCTTGGAAGAAAGGGCAGGATGAATACATATATTTCCCCTGTTTCCTGGTACGGATAGATTCTACTGCAGTCCTGAGGCTTAACTATGGCCCCGAATATAGTTAAATATGGGGAAAGGACCAGCATTCCTGTAAGGCTCAAATTAGTGGCTAGTAGCAGGGAAGCCTCTGTGCCATGTTATGATATAATCAAAAGCACAACAGGGACAACATTTGAAATAAGGCCAAGCAGAAAATAATAGTTTTTTGGTTGTCAATTTGTTCTTCTCCGAAATAATTCTTTTAAATCAGGCTGATAAAAATTGGAGTGCATTTTAAGATGGAATTTAAGCATGCAATCCATATTATAGATTAGAACAATGCTATGCAGAAAAGTATTTTTGGTAATTACTCTCCAGTTTTTGAACTGTTTTTTTCTCTCGTCCACCCACGCTTGAATCTGAACATCTTTTCAAGGGGCTTTTTTGTTTAGGGAGCAATATGGTAAGCAGAGATAATTAAGAGTGATCTTTAGTGGTACATTTTACTGGTACATTTTGTGTTAAATGTTTGAACATTTGTGTAGGTTTCTTATTTTCTGTTTTGTTTAATTTTTTAAGACAATACTTGTGTCAAAATTCTGGATAGGGTACATTATAAAGGTATAGATAAATAAATTCTCAGATTTAAAATGTGCATATTGGATGGGAAGAGCATATTGAGCCAAAACAAACCCCCAGTGAACACTAATGCAAGCAGCTGAATGCATCCTTAGAAGAAACATATCCATCCCCCAATTAGTATCTCTGTTACTAAAAACTTAATTACTTCACAGCATGCAATGACATCAAAAGGAATGTTCTATGTTGGGAAACAGAGGGGGACCTCAATATCTTGTTGATGTTTCATTTCTCACAGCTACATATGAAATATTGGATATAAAAATTGGGTAGAACAATAGTGAAGAGACTGAGCAAGAAACGAAGTGAGAACTTGCAGGGGAACTTGCCATTGGAAGTAGTGTAAATATGAGCAAAATTGCAAGAACTCTTCATTTCAGGATGAATTCTCAGTGGAACTAGACAGCCATGAAAAACATTTTGAGCCCTTAACAGAGCTGTATACTCTTCCTGTAGCCTTAGCATAGCTTTGATTATGTTCTGAACACTTCTCTCTGCACCCTTGACATCTCTGTAAAAATAACAACGCAAGTGCTGGTTGCACTTCCTCTCCTGCCTGGCATAGCCTGTTCTCAATTTCCCTTCTTACCTGTCTCACTGCTTTTCAAGGGAACATGGACATCGCAGGTCCAATAAGACTAGGTGTGTTTGACAGATCCACTGTTGCCTGAAATAAAGGCATTAGTTTTTTATGCTCAGCTGAGGTCCCTGGTCAAATGGATTTTGCAATTTGGAAAAAAAGTTTCAAGACCTGCAGGGACTATGGTGAAACAGAACAAAGGAAAACATGGATGCTGAGTTCCTTGAATCGCAGTGGCTCCATTGTACCACCTGTGGTCTTCCCAATTCCAGAGTACAACAGGGAGAGAATTCCCCCTTGTCCTGTTGCTCCCTCTCTCCCTTCCTACCAGCTGTTTGAAGACAGTATCTGATGAAGAGGAAAGGAGGAGGATACAGAAAAAGCAGATGGCACCCCTTAGGAAACTATATGCTGCCCACAAGTAGCTAGTTGCTGACACCTCTCATAAACACGACCAATGCACTTTCTAATCTCCTGTGAAATACAGACAGAGTTGACACAAATATAGAATGCCTCCAAGGAGCCGTGCCCTCCACTGAAATCAACAGGAATGTCCTTGTGGCTGGAGGAGTGCTGTGCACGCTTTAAGATGCACCCTCTTGCAAGGATTCATTCGAGTGGGAGCAGAAAGGGCCTCTGTGGAGCTCTGCCACCACTCATCTGGCTTTCCTGCACCCTCAGCAAGAGATTAATGTTTGCCACGTCATCGCTCTCGGCTTCCCAGCAGCCATAACTAACTTTCCCTCCTGACCATCGGTAGCTTAAAAGCTCTTTAACAGCATACATTTAGTTTCACCAGTCAAACTGCAGGGATATTGATTTATTATTTTATTTAGAGCAAGTAATCTAAGAAAAAGAGCTTTCTTAAGAGCATTGCCTGGGAATGCCCCGGAGCCAGTATGAGAGAGGAAGCAAAGCTGTGGACTAGATTGGATCCTGCTGGTGACCTTGAACTGTTCCCCTGAATTCTCAGGAGGTGTTTTGGGACTCCATGATGCAGATTTAAACACAGAGGGAGATTAATTGAATCAAATATTGTCTATGGGTTTGCCTATGATTGACTAATGATTTCTGTTAAGCCAGGGGGCGGGTGCTGCAGTTCTTGTTGGACTGCAACTCCTATCAGCCCTATCCAGCATTGCTCACAGTAGGGAATGATGGGATTTACAGTCCAAAAAATCTAAGGGCTCAAGTTCACCATTGCTGAGTTAGGCCATTGATTTATTGTCCATTACGTGATTATTAAATTTGCCTTAGCAGTTCAATTTCTATTGATGGTGCAGGTCCAAGCCCATTTCCGTTGTGTCTCCACTCCAGCAGCTTTGTCTTCCGATGTCGCAGTTCCCACAGTAACCAGCACTCTTGTTTATCTGGCGCTGACATTATGCTAGCTGCTGTAGAGGAAATCTAAATTTTTACTATTGGAGGTCCAGAGATAACCCTGCAAATGCCTCAGCTGTGCCGGCTTCTTCTGGAATACTGTAATACTGCTTCTGGTTACATCCTACATTGGTAAGTGCAAAGTGCCATTGTAATATTTACAGGTTCTGTGGGGCTATTTGTTTACTTAATGATTTATTAATGAATACTGCAAACACAATTTCACAAAATGAACCTCTTCTAACAATTCTATAACACACAACATGAGCAATCATAACAACAACAAAAATGGTACAACAAAATGTGCTCCCAAGACCTTGACAACGGCTTTAATACAGAAGTTGCTTATAGAATTACAGAGTTCAAGTGTAATTCACATTCAGACGAAAGAATCCACAATATCTTCAACTGGTTTGAACACAGAAGAATTAGCTCCATATGCAGAATCTTCAAAACCCTGGGATAAAATACCAATTCAATTGCATATACATGGATTCACTTTGTGGATTCACTGCTCCAGTGCAAACATATAGGCAATATACCTAGACCAAGTTGGCAAGGGCCTTAGCAGTCTCAGCAGCTCCTGCCTCTTTGGCTTTCCCATGCTTTCTGATTAAAATCTCTTATTCACAGCCCCCTTTCTTAGTCCCACCCCTTTGGGCTGACCAATATGTCATGGGGGTTCCATAGCAGGCCTCTAGTTTTCCTGAGTCTCCTGCTATCTACTGCAGGCCTCTGCATGGTCTCTTACCGTGTTCCAGAGCGCCTGCAACTCCAAGGAGTGGCTTTTGAGGGAGCACAGCACCAGGTAAGGGAGATCAGTGAAAATCAGGTGCCCCACCTGGTGCAAGCAGAAATGCTTTTCATTAATGCAAAGCCATCTTTGGATGCAGCTCCTTGAGTTCAGTGGCTCTCGTGCAGGTGGCCCTCCAAGTAAAATAGCAGAAAGGGGGCATCGTTGCAGAGGGAGGTCACTGAACAGCAATTCTGCTCAGCCACTACCAATAATGTTCTCTGAGCTGGATTGTTAATTGGGCTTGTAAAAAACTGTGTTAAGATTCTGTCCTCAAAGGGAAACTCTAGTTTCCTATTCTCAGGCAACTGCACTACTTTAAGGGGTGGGGGGGAGTAAATTTATGCCACCTTTTCTCCCAAGAGCGCTTTCTGTGGAAAATTATAATTCCTGATGTTTTACATTTCAAATGGAGCATGCAAGTCGGGGAATGCTTTGCTCCCATCACGTTTTGTTGTATTCTGTCTGCATATTAACGGTGGAGCCTGTGTAGTTAGGGGGCTTTTACAGTAAGGTCTTTGGTTTCTGCTGGCATATAATCCCTCGCTGCTTTTACTGAAAGCCTCCTGCTGTGATTTAAAAGCAATGTTTCATACAGGCATGGATGCCTGCTCCCCTTCCCAAAGGTGTCTGTTGCATGCCACCTAAGGCTGGCCAATTTATTTTGAGCCCAAGGCCAAAAATACCACAAGCTCTTCTACTTCAGAGTAAAAAAAAATGTAGTAATAATAAATTAACTTACTAACAATGTGCAGCCCCCTCTCTCTGTCATGGTGAGGCTGACCCTGCCAGAAAGCCAGTGGTAGATCTTCCTTGCCTCTTAACAGCTATCTTGTGGGCATGTAGTGCAACATGAACAAATGTCACACCTCATGCTCCCCAGAGGCTTCCCAGGTTGTATTGCAGATACCTCTGGATAACCATATCCATTGTACTCAGTGATGGCGCACCCCATTCCATTGATCCCCAACGGGAGCCGTAGGGAGGGAATGGTCTCCTTTCCCCTGATACGTTCCATGTGAAAAGTAAGTGTGCAGAGATAGTGCTGGGTTTGAAGTTGGCCGCATCCTTCTTGGTTGCGGAACAATTGGCATGTGGAACAATCCCTTAACCAGGCAGCCCACCTGCTGCCCAATCGACACTCCTGCTCACTTGCTAGGTGGCGCGTCAGCAAGGGAGGTTTTGCTGGATTATGGGTAGATCCTGCCGCAGTGTGTGCCATTTGCATGGGTCCCTGCTTCTCCAGGAGTGGGGCCGGCATGAATCCCCCAAGCTGGGCTGCAGGCCCCTGGCGCCACCCCCAAGAACCACCCTCATCTGAGTAAGGCAGATGGCTTGTACCTCCTTCCCTTTGAAATGGATTCATCCCAAAGCCATCCACCTAAAAATGTTCGACAGCCCTGCCTGGCCATGAACTTCCCACCAACTTGCATTGCTGTGGAAAGGGGGGAAAAATCTCAGCCAGTCAGCCTCTCCAGGTAAAATTCCTCCCGGCCCCATCAGCCAGTGGCTGACGGATGCCTGCAGCAGTGAACTGATGCTCGGAGGGCGGGTGGTTCTGGCAACTCTGTGGAGGTCAGTGCAGGGAGAGAGGCCAAGCGAGGCTGCAGCTCCCTTTAAGCAGTTGCAGCACATGCCCTGGTCTGCCCTCCCTCAGCAGCCCCAGATTGCTGATTGTCCTACGAAAAGTGTGCCAGTGGGAAACTGTGCAAACGCAGCCAGGACCACTTCCCCTTCCCACCACAGCCACTTGGGCCTCGGTACAAGCCAGAGCCTCAAGCGTTTCGGGAGAGGCCATTGCTTAGTAGCAGAGGGCATGCTTTACTTTGCAGAAGATTTCAGATCCAGCTTGTGGCACCTTCAGTCAGAGATCGCAGGACCAAAACCTGAATCTTGCTTGTTGTGGGTGCCAACAGGGACCTTTCCCCCAGTGCAAACAGTTGCCTTGGAGAGGGGATGTTTGTCAAGGTCGCTTCCCTTGCACTGTGCTCCCAATAATGGCCATCCCACCACTCCTGTTCTGCTCCTTGTTTCATGTCTAGCATGCCCATTACATGCAGAGACATGCTTTATTTTGGCCATCAGGCATTAACACTGAGAAGGACCTCTTTGTCCGGAACCCAGAAAGTCACCATGGACAATACCTGGTCTCAGTATAAAGCTGCCCCTTATGCCCACGTGCTTGAGCCGTGAGCCCACAGGATGGCCCTAGGCCAGGCACTGTTCTTGCTGTCCCGGCCAAGCATCTGCAAGAGGGGCACAGCAGCACTGGCCTGCCCCAGCTGAACCAAGCCGTCCAGCTCTTCTCCCCACCGTCAGAGGTCCCTGGGCTTGTGAGCTTCGGGGAGCTTGCCTCCCCATCATCACATCTGCACATGTGGCTGGGTGTGCTTCCAGTAGATTCCAGTGAAAGCCACTGGGGGACTAATTAGCCATCTGGGGCAGAAAATGTAACTAGGTAATCTGTACTCATTGGCAGGATGCATATTTAAGCAGTGACCCTACATAAATCGGCTGCTTCTGTTGCTGTAGCACAGGACTGGCAGCTGAGAGACTGCCTCATTAGGAAGTCAGGGAGAAATGAAAGACTCCTTTTCCCGAGCATTTGAACTTCCCCAGTTGAGTAGCATTGCCAAAATATACATAATCATCCTGGGTCGCCTCCAAGTTCTAACTCCAGGTTGCTCTTCCATCAGCATCTCACTCACTCACTCACTGTCCAGCCCATGAGTTCCTAGTTATATCCACTCCCTCAGTGGTTTTCTTCTCCACTTTTTATACCCCAGCTCAATTCCTCCCTCGCATCACTTGAGAGCATGTAGGCCTGCCCACTGCCCACCTCCACCTCTCATCAGGATTATTAAAACAGTCCCTGCTCTTCAAATTTCTTTCCACCAAAGGCGCTCTCCGAGGGGCTAAGAACATTGGTTCAGGGACACTTCCACTCCTCCTTTGATGGGAACCAAAGACAAGACGTCCCGTCTCCTAGATACCTAAACACCAGGACAGGGGGAAATGAAGAACAACCGGTAAGCAATCCATATTTCTAAATAAGAGCAGACACCAAAAGGGAAGAAAGGTCAATTTAGTGCATTTTCAATGGTCTTTCCTAGCTCAGCTCTCAGTTTCTTCTCCTCTTCCTATGACAGTTGTGTATGTAAGGCAGGGTTCCTGTGACAGCTATTCAAAATCAGGCATTTTGTTGCACTCGGAAAATAAAATAAATCACAAACCTGAAATGTTAAAGAGCTTTGCTTCTCAACAGTATGAGCCAAGATTTAAGTCACACATTTATGTATTTAATATGCATGAATATGAGATGAAAGTGGGTGACATTATTAGGCTCGGTGCATTCATGCTTAAGTTGTCTTTATTTCTTTACAGGCAATATCGGGTTTTGTGTTACATGTGGTGTTTTCTGGGGCTTCTGACACCAGCTACTGTTCAACAGCAAACAAGTAAGGATCTTCTTTACTGTATTTAGTAAAGAACTTGGCAGTCAAAGCGGTTCTGCCATAGCTATATGGAAAAGTCTAAAGCCATTATCAGTGGGATTCAGTTCTTGTGTATGCAGATGAGTGAGTCAGGAGAATGAGACAGGAACTGGAATTTATGAAAGATTAGGACCTTTTGATATTTCGCATTTGAATCTTCTCTCTTAAATTTTCCATTCTCCTCCTTTTTGAATGCTAAAGAAAAACGTATTACATTTCTAAATTAAAGATTTAGAAATAGGCATCAAGAAGCATTCACTGGACCAAACTTTTCTAGATACAAATGGGATCAAACTAGTAAGAGCTCAGTTGAAAAAGAGTTCTGTATAGCCTGAAAAAAGCAGAAAAAAGCCTATACTAGCAGAGGTTAGTTCAGCAAAAAGATCAAAGTTTCATTCAAGCACGAGTGCTTAAGCGCATCAACATGGTGGTGGCCACCAAGTTTCCCATACTGTAAATCTAATTTCTTATGACCACCATATCATCAACTGTGTAGAACAAGTAATAATGGACAGTAAATGGGCATTTAATTAAGTAATTCCCCAAATGTATAGCAAGTTCAGCTCATGAGACAAAAGAGGTAATAAGTTTACTATATTTAGGCAATAATTTAGGCGGGGGAAATGGCAGGGGATTCTACAGTTAAGTGTCAGTTTTTACGACAGACAAGAAGATCTGTATATGCTAGAAAGGTGCCTTGTTTCAAACTGTCTTTTTTCCATCCTCTAGAGACATTTTCCAGCTTGACTTGAAATGTTGCATAGGTTGAATCCCTGAAGTTAACTCAAACCAATGTTTAATTTTCCTTTTTGGTACATGAATGGCCTGGGATATTTCCCCACCCTTCAAGTGGCCACAGTGGTTCTTTAGAAAGCAAGTGGGTCTTTCAACATTGAAACGACTGTGTGTTCTTCTAAGAAGCTTTCTGCTATGCACTGATCCAGAACCCCTGCCTTCCCACATTTGCATTCACTTTTGGGGTTTGCTGTGTGATCAAAAATGGGAAATGAAGGAATGGGGGTGTCTGAAATATCAAAAGCAAAGGGAAGGATGCCAAGAGCTTGGATTCCTAACTGTTGGTTTTGCTGGAGCAAAACTTGGCACTTGTTTGTTTTAAGTGTGGGTGTTGACTTAGCTAACTCGCAAGCTAGAATTTTTTAAAGGGTTTCCAAACCACAAATAACTCTGCACTGTGGAGCCCTTTATATTGCAAGCCTATGTCAAGGGAGGTCGCCGATCCTCAGAAATAGCAGGGAAGAGAACTGATGCTGTGCAGTGCCTTCTGTTGGGTACATGGCCCAAGATGTGAACACCAGGACTTGGTTTGTCTAACAAGATAGCCTCTTGCCGGTAGCGAGCCACAGTAGGGTTTGTGTCACTTCAACCCAGAGCACTTTCTGCTGGGTGGCTAATTTTTTGGGAATAAGCTCCCCCGACAACTCCCAGTTTGTTCAAGGGGTTCTTTGTACCATGATGGGTTGTTGTGTCCTCTGACCCAGGAGAGCCATTTCATGGTGGGTTGTGGGGCTGGGCAGTGAGCTGCTCAGCAAAGACGCCAAAGCCCCTCCTGCTCACCACCTCTGTTGTCTCACCTTGTCAGTTGTCATGGCAGTTAACTTTGCGACTCCCTTTGACAGCAGAAATGCATAAGAGTATCAAACAGTCAAGACCACACAGCTGTAAGAGCACTCTCAACAGAGACCACCACTCACAGTTTATGGAAATGTTTTCCAAATTTCAGGACCAAAGCAAATAAAATAAAAAACTGAGCCCGCTTTTGGCTTTTTAAGGTTTGGAGGGGAGGAAAGCAGCAAGCAAGAAGGGGTAGGGAAAGGGAACAGAAGGCATGCCTGCTGGGATACGTGCCGGAGCCAGCGGGAGGAAGGCGGGAGAGAACAACGGAGAGCAAGCCTGACTGCCCACTAGGGGGACCAAGAGCTCAGTGAACAACCAACCCCCGTGGCTTATTTTGTAGGGTGCCTTAGCCTGACACGAAAACCTGCCTCAGGGCCTCCATCGTCTGGCCTGTGTGGATGTGGGGGGAGAATCCTGCTGGTCTTGGTCCATGGCCCTCCCTTGTCCCAGGGTTCGGCCTGTTTTGCTGTTGTGACTTCATGTTATATCTGCCCCTGAGAATTTATGCTCTGATCATAAATCAGTGGACAGCCCATGGCCTGTGGGCCACATGCAGGCCCCATCATCCCCTCGTGTGGCCCTGCTACCATGCCACCAAATTTGTGCTGGCAAAAGGACTTGTTAGATTTCTGCTGAATTTCAAGATAAATGTAGCCATTTTTGCCTTTCATAGTGGATTACCGCTCAAAATTGACAGCAAATTGACTGTGTTTGTTTTGCTGCCACTGAATTTGACCCCTGCCTTAGCAATGGTAGTAAAAGAACCCAGGAGAGTCCAATTGGCAAACATATTCCCTGGATCTTCCAGAATTGCCTATTTCTGTCCTTAAAAAATTTGCTTGGGCGAAAGTGTCATTCAGTTCTCGGAGCTCATCTTTCAGGAAATGGCTCATGGTCACATACCATCCAGCAGCACAACGCACAGAGATAATGCATCCAATGTGCCTTGCAGGGTTTCCAGTTACGTTCAGTTCAGACACCAACGCTGACCTCTGCCCACCAACCAGGATTGGCCAAGATGACCTACCAGGCAAGTATATGCAATCCTCCATATGCACGCTTCTTTTAAATTAACCATTTTGGGAAAACCCTTTTGAGGACTGCCTCCTTATTTTGAGAAATCACAGCTGGTTGAAAAATGTTTAATAAATAAACTATTTATTAATGCACACACAGACACTTCCTGTCAATCATAACTTGCAAGCATTGTTTAAAATCCAAAAGAATGAGCTAAATATTTCACTTTAAAACAGTGGGGAAAATGAGTTTTAAAAGCAACAGGACTTGTATCAGAAAAGAGAACAAAGCAGGGAAGAACAATCTAATCTTATTTAGCTGGATAATTTCTCCATTGAAACATTTTTCAAATGCACATATCTGTTCTTTTAGGGTATGATCTGATTTCACAGTTCCAGCTTGAGAAAGCTGCTTCCACAGGCATTATCCAGCGTGTGGTGGGCTCCACAGACTTACAAGTTGCTTACAAATTAGGCACAAATGCGGACTTCAGGATTCCAACCAGGTAACCTGCACAGCTGCTTTGTTTATTATTTCTTTGCTTAAATGGACAACTCTCTGATTTTTTATCTGGGAAACCATTATGCAAGGGTAAAACTAGCTTCTATTTCTACAAGGTTCTCTTATACCTCTGGGCAAAGCCACCAATTTTTTATATGCGGTAGCTGCTATACATTTGATTTAAGTAGCATCCTGCATGCATTACGAAGAGCTTGTGCAAACTGCCCTAAATGTTCTTCCCCAATTAGCCCTTTGCCTGTTGTTACGGGATAAAATTGAGGGTGCATTTGCACATGCATGGTCAAAGCCTGCAACTTGCATGAGTTGAACAGCCATAAGGAGGGATAGAAGCACATCCAGCCAACCATCTCTAGCATGGGATAGCTCAGTGGAGGAAGTTAACACGTTCAGCTGCAAGTAATTGTGTGAAAGCTCACTGCAAAGGAATAAAGTTCCTCTAGGCATCAATCAGCTCTTAGGATCCTCTAAAACAAATACTGCCCTTTATGTGGGATACCTTATGTTTGTCTGTAGGCACATCCCCACATATTTCTTTATTATAGTTCTTGGTGGCTTTTCAGGGCAAAAGTGCACTCAAGGTATATGACATATAGCAAAATAAAACAAAAACAACCTCAGAATGATAACAGCACAGTTAAGCACAAGTGACAAAACAGCAATGAAAACAGCAACCAAAACAGGAACAACAGCCATCTGATTAAGAGAAGGCCAGAGCAAAGCAGTGTGTAACCCCATTTCCCCTCCTGTGGACACAAGGAACCTACGAGAAGAAGGATGGGGCAAGCCATGCTTGTTCCACCCATTGCTCTGCTGTTCTTGTCACTCCATACCCTCTGCACATTCCAGACCGTGTGGAACTTCGAAACAGTCCTGCTGCCATCTGAATACCGTGTGAGCCGGAGAGGGGACTTGGTACTGTGGCTTAGTCAGGCTTAGCAGAGCGTATGTTTACAGGCATCCATTCTGGGTGAACAAATCCATTGTGGGTGTTCAGCCAGTGGGTGACTTGCAGAGGCCACCTAGGATGAGGTGGAAGCCGGTTTTAATGCAGCTTGCCTCACCTGACTGTGAGCAATACCACTGCTCCAGAATCGTGCTAATAAAGCTGTTCTACCGCACTGCTCTGCACTATCTCTTACTCATACATGAAGCATGTAATTATTTTTCATATTAGTTTAGGGCACAAGGGCAGCCAGCTATTATGCAGGAGATGTGTGCACTTTCCTGTAATTTGTCTGTGTATGCTTGGAAGGAGGCACTGTCTTTTCTTGGGAGTGTACAGTGTAAAATTGATGATGGGACCTATTGCCACCTGGTGGCTATAACAGGTTACAGCAGTGCTGTTCACCAAAACCAGTGCTGAAAAACCAGGCAGGTAGTCTGCTATTACAGATTTCTACAAGGGCATAGGCAGATTGATTTGTCATCTCATTACAATATGTGCTACTGGGCACAACTGACTCCTCTTTCCTTGTTTGGGGAGAGTCAGTGTTGATGAGGGGGTGGTGCTGTGAAGTTTGGTTTTAAAGGCATCAAGGTGTTGTGCTAATTAATGCAATCATCTAAATTCCCCTCCCTGAACATTAGAGGAGGTGCAAAAGTTACCTGGAAATATTGTAGAATGGATAGCATGAGATAAAACCTAAGCTCAAGGATGCTGCTGAAAAAGCAGGTGTAAGAAGGAAGACAAATCTATTTACAAGTACGATGCTCTCCTAAAAGCTATAAAAGTTTTAAATAAATAAAAAGTAAACAAACAAATAATAGATTCTCTTCTGGAAGTTACAGTATGCTTGCCACGCTCATAGTTTGTTTTTGCATGGTGTCGCTTTCATCACTGTCCATATGATCCCTCTTCTGCATTATTTATCAGAACTTTATAGAGTAGGTATATGGAAGCTATAGTAGATTTGAACTTGCATTACATGGAGAAAAAATAGGCTTGATCCAGACTTAGTCATCCTCCACGGAGACCAAGGGGAATGAGCCTCTCAGCCCTAGGATCAATTTCCATTTTGTAGAAGCTCTCGGGGGCTGCATTCCATTGGTGCGTGGGGCCAAAGGAAAAGAGGCAGAGCTAAAATGCCAGCATATTTTAGTATAAGGTTCTTACTGCTGGTAACTAAGAATTTCAGCCTTTTAGAATGGAGGAGGGGAGGCTGCAGAAAAAGCAGGAAGCCATGAAACAGTTGGAGACTGGGGGAAGGAGCGGGCAGGGGAATGAGGCATGGCCATCTGGGGAACACTTGGAGGCCACATTGGGACCCTAGGGAAGATGGATGGATTTGGCCCTCAAATCTGAGTTTCTGCAGTCCCAGGTATTATGGCTGACTCTGCTTTCAACCCAGTATCTGTACCAAATCCTGCTGAACATGAAGGTATGCAGTGAACTATTACCATTTACTCAGTTTCTATGTGAAAGGGATTGATAATCTAGATTTCATGCACATTCAGAAAGAGCAAACAAAATCCCCCTAGACTGACAGTAAGATTGCAGCGGATCTTTCTAGCTTCTTCTGAGTAACTTAATCCTGAAGAGATTTTCCCCCTAAAGCCTCATTAATTACTGGTGGCAGTGGGGAAATGTCGGCTAGTTTGGATGTTATACCAGGACCAGAATTATTTAGGAGAAAAGTAGTTTTGCACACACATTCCTGTCACAAATCTATTCTGTAACTAGTGAACATGTGGTGTTCCCTTTAGCATGACGAGGATGATACTTTGTTGGGTTAAGATTTTGCAAGGGGCCTTTGCTTCTAGGAAGACTGATTTTTTTTAATGTTATGTAATCTTCATAGAGCATGTAGCCTTTTTATTGCTAAATCAATGCAAAGTAAGAATAACATAACCTGTAAATTTAATGCTGCTCAATTTTGGGGGGCAGTGGATGCCCCTGTTCTTAGCATTCTCAAAATAAAGATCCTATTAGAAATATTCTATGGATCAAACAATGAGTAATTAAGCTAAAATCCTGTGTACCATTACACAGTAGTAAAGCCATCTAATAAGCATTCATATTTTTAGATTGCACCAAGATTCATATTTTTAGATTGCCACTCAAATGGTTGCATCTTTATATATCTGTAAACTGTCTTCTTTTGGTAGTGGAAGATTTTCTACTGAGAGCCCAGTTACAACATGCTAGATGTTCTGCATCCTTTAAGAGGAGAATGATGTTTTCCAAATGATTGAGTACCCTGGGTCTTGGTTGTCAATAAATTTTTCCTCCCAGGGTAGTAAAACAGTGATTAATGTGGGAAAAAATACCTCTAGAGGGTTCACCAACCTCCCAGAGCTGGTGCTGATATCACCAGGAGGGGACATAGAGAAAGGGAATTGTTCCCCTCCCTTTCCTCTGAGAAGCTGTTCCTTCAGTGGGAGGGCTTAACTTGATGCTATCGATGATAACTTTTCTTGGATATTTAGGATTAGTAAGCATATGGAATTGTTTTTTAAGAGTGCTTTTGAAGGATAGTTTAGGCGAATTACAAAAAAGAGGATAAGTGGGCAAGGAGGATTTGATGTCTGTGCTAATTATAAAATCCCACACTATTCCTCGTATATATATTTAACCAAGTATAGTTTATTTTGGCATGATCTGTTAGACATATTCTAATGAATAACAAACTTATATTTGCAATTACAAAATCAGTACTAAGCTTAACAAATTTTAGCATGCAAATGTTAGCATACTTTTGGCAAGATTCCTTTATGAAGTTAAGAACATGTTCATTACTATTCAGCAGTTCCAGTTTGCATATTTCCAAGGAAATCTTGGAAGCTAATGCAATTAGGGGATTATCTGTTTTGTTTCAGCAATTTTTCCTCTTCCCAATAAATAACACAAAGTGAGTTTTTTATCATTATATGTGATGATCAAATTATATAACATGATTCTATACAGCGTGAATGCTATTTTACTGATCAACAGAAGGAAGTGGGATTTCTCAGAAAATGAAATCAAGAGCTTCTTCACACAACCATTTCAAAATGAGAAGCCATCTGTGTTAATTTCCAGCCCTGCTGCTGTGGGCAAGGTCATTGTGTGCATTTACTGTGCAGGATTCAGATCAGATTAGTTTATGCAAAACAGCAGTCACAGCGCTGCACCAGAAGCCAATCTGGTTTGAATCAGTCGCACAGGCTTCTGGGATGGACAGGATCACCTTACTGCAGATTAACACGGCTGTAATAGCAGGTCATAAGACCAAAAGCTGAAAGTGAGGGCACAGAGAAAAGAATGAATTCATGGATTTTCCCTGCTGCTAATTATTTAATAGTGCTTTAGATATATAAGTGTTTTTCCATGTTCTGCCATTTATGTGTTTGTAGGTATGTGGTTTGTATAATGCTTTTAAAATTTGTGTTGTTTTTATTATGCAATGCAAAAACAACCAAACTGCATCATTAAAGAAAGGAAAAACAAAACAAAAATATTACAATTGTTAAAAATAAAATGGATATGTAGTACTCATTCCACATCTTTATACCTATCAGTTAGTATAAAACAGAGCATACTGTTGTTATTAAGTTTATATTGTATGATTAAAATAATTATAATATATTTTAAGGTCTTAATCTTTGTAAACTGTCCAGACAATTTCAGCTATTGTGGAGGTGGCATAAAAATAAAATCAATCGGCTGAAGCAAAGAGAAACTTTTTGGGCTCAAATCCTACCAAAGCAAGATGATTTTGGCCAAACTTCTAAAACCATAAAGTGTCAAGGCTGCTGTGGTGCATTTGGGGAGAGGAAGGAAGTCCTCAGCTCCCAAGCTGTTGGATAAAATCCAATTAAAACTGATAGAGGAAGCAGGAAGTGGAACATTAAAAAAAACCCCTTAAACAGGGACTCCCCTAGAAGCATTTGGAGTTACCAAAGTGAGATTGAAGAAACAATCTGAAAATCCATAGAGTAACACTGAATGTTGGCCATGACTTTACATTCAACAATTGTATAAAATGCAGGGCAAGTGTAAATACCATCACAGTTGTCTAAGTAGGCCTGTTATGGAGGGTTGCTTTAGTTTAGTGTACAGCTCTATTTTGTTACTGGCTGAAAGGTCATAAGTGTGAAGTTTTGTCTTGAGTTATTTGTGACATAGGAGAGACTAAACTGTTGAGTTAAAGTTTCTCTGGCCAGTAAAAGGACTCAGATTGGGTCACAGCACAGTTGGTTCCTTGTCATCCCCCCAGCCCCTCTCTGGTGACCATTTATCCCAATGCCAAACCTAGCTAGTCTGCTTTATTTTCATCCTGTATAGGTCTTTGTATCCTAATGGATTACCTGACGAATATTCCATTCTTACGACTTTTCGGATGGCTGGAAGTACACTGCAGAAATACTGGAGCATTTGGCAGGTTTTGGACTCCTCTGGAAAAGAACAAGTTGGGCTGAGCTTTAATGGACAAGCCAAGTCTGTTGAATATTCATATAAAGGAGCTGATGGAAATCTCCAGACAGCAACATTTTTGGATCTGCCAAATCTGTTTGATTCCCAGTGGCATAAGGTTATGGTTGGCATCAATAGGAGTGGGGTCACTCTTTATGTTGACTGTACTAAGATACAAACTTTAACCATAAAGCCAAAAGGAAAGATGAATGTTGATGGCTTCACCATGCTGGGAAAACTGAAAACTAATCCTCAGATTTCAGTTCCGGTAAGTGTTCCTTTTACAAAGTGCTTGTTTTTCCTCTTGATTTTTTGAGGAGTGCAGCTGAGGTGTCGTAATGTGTTTTGTTGGATCAGTGACATGTTAGAGAAACAATGCCTACTATATCTTAACATTCTTTGAACAGAAACCTCCTTACAACCATATATCCTGGAAATTTGCTTTTACTGAATCTTATGAAAATCATCCAGACAGTACAGAGGGAAAAAACAGTTCTGAAAACTAAAGATTATTTAGTATACCAGACTAAAATAGTTGGGTCTATTGAAGGTTTTTAATACATGTCATCAGCTAATTAAAAAGCATAATTAAAAGCCATCAGGTTTTTACAAAATAGAAAAGAACATGACCAACTTTGAACTGCATTATAGCTAAGCAGCTTATCAAAATTAATGGTGCTGTCAATTAGATTTAAAAAGTCCAACTGATGTATGCAGGCTGGCCTTTGAAAAGAGTGTTTGTTTTATTTCAGCTCTAGCTTACTTCACTCCAAAATTTCAGGGTAGAAGCTGCACTATCCTAAAAGGCATGGTACTAGAACTCTCACACTCATAATTGCTGCAAGTCACTATTGGTGGTATTCTCTTATAAAAGAATTAAAAAAGTATGCAGTTCTCTTAAATTAATGTGACGCTGGCCACTATTGAATAAATAGTTAATAAAAGTAATACCTAGATCTACGTAACTTTGAACAGACGGTTGTGCTTGTGTTGATTCAACAAACAGGCAAAGTAAATGTTCCTTACTCTGCTTAATTCAGTTAGTGAAAGAGCAGATAGGCTCCTGAATTCACTGCTCTCAATGAGATTCCAGTTTAGACATACCAGAGCCAATCTCAGTTCGCTACTCAGCTTGGGCAGAACTGTTCAAGCAAAGCAGAAAGGTAATTCTCAGCTCCATTTTCTGCACAGCCCAGTTGAGGTGTTTCATGCATAACTTGGCTATGCGGTGCAGGAGGTGAAGCAAGGAAAAATACTGAAGGTGAAAGGATAGGACCTCTTTGATTGGAATTCGAGGAGGCATTAGTGTGTCCTGACTCTTCAATGTGAGGAAGCTGAGGGGTATTTTCTAATGAAGGCTTTTGAATAGTTGAAAGAAATTACAAGCCGGAACAAAACTAGATGGTTGAAATATTTGCAATAAGAAGATGGCTGGCTTCATGGAATTGTATGAATTTGGCAACATTCTCCCACAGCATTTGATTCTTCTTTGTTTTCTGTTTTCGAGATTATCAGCCTGTCATGTTTTGGTGTGCTATCACTCGCTTGCATCAAAGTTGTTTCTTCTTCTTCATAGGTGGTTATATTGATAGGTTTTCTGAGAATTCCAATTAACATGGTTTGGTTGGACTTTGCATTACTGCCTGGGCTACATCTTGCTGCAATGTTAGAGTCACTCTGTTTCTTTTGAATTTGTAATTCCTGGAGTAAAACACTTTCTGTATGACGAAAAATCCCATTCCACGTTATCTCTAACCCTAATCAAGTACTGTGATGGTTAACCATTCCATTTCTTGCTTTATGGTTTCCAGTTTGCCTTGATTCATACTTCTTATGTTCCATGTTCCAACTTTATGTATCCTAGGACATCAGGCTTCCCTTTTGTCTCTGTGCATGTCGGCTACTAGCATTCCTTTGGGCTTTGATCTAGCAGCAGCATTAGTGACAGCACCGTTTGTACTTGTCCCTTGCTCTTCCCCAGTAGCTGGCTGAGAGCCTTCTGACTTGGGAGGCTCATCTTCTGGTACTAACTCTTGTTTCATTTGGGATTGTTTCATCAATAGGATTTTAAAGGTCGCAAATATTCAGAAGTGGTTGACCATGGCCTTCTTCCATGCAGTACTAACCAGAATTAGCTCGTGCCACTGTCTGCAAAAGATCCTCCACCAGTGTCTCCTGCAACTGCCTCTGCTGCCCCATAGCTGCCCCTCGGGAGTTTTTCCACCCCATCACCATTAGAGAGATCAACTCTCTACTGCTTCAGTGACTAGTAGTCTTGAAGAGGGTGGATGCGTCTTAGTCTGTATCCCAGCTTTGCCCATTCTGCCCTGGGCAACCCTGCTAGGAGACCAGCCTCGTGAGAGAGCATGGCCTCCTGGTGGCATTGCTCGTGGCTTCTTGGACACTCTTAATTCCCCTCACCGCACTAAGCTGTGCATCCAGGAGGGGTTTGTACTAACCCGCTTACTTGAAAACACTGACATCCATTCTAGAGAGCACAAATCTCTACAGAAAGGAAGGACAGTGGCCAGATCGTCCACAGTGCAAGAACTGTAGAAGAAACCCATGAACTGAGCAGTCATGGCAATCTAACCAGTTAAGCCCAAGGGTGCTTTGCATGTTGAACCTTCAGATCCTAAGCATGGTGTGTTTCTATGGGGGAGGGAGAAGCAGGTACACATCTTTATTCTCCACAAACCTGTGATGTTTCCTCTAATATATAAGGGACGAACTTTCCATTCCCCCCACTCAATAGCATGGATGCTATGTACATATTTTGCATAGCTGAGAATAAGCTTGAGGTCCTGTGGTATTCATGGGCTGTGGGAAAAAAGTTCCCCCTCAAACTTTCTGGAGATACTCAAATATGAAACAGTCCTCAGTTGGAAACAAGTCTCATTCCTTTCAAAGAAATCAGAAAGTAAGTATGCAGGCCATTAGAGTTGCCACAGTAAAGCCCATTGCTCTCTTGGGGAAGTGTCATATGCTGTAAGGAAAGATTGGAAGAGTAATGGGCAAATTTTGGAAACACGCATCTTCTTCACTGTGAGCTTCAAGAGCTTTCACCACATCCAGAGCAGGTCTACATCTTGCTGAGGAGAAGGAGTGCGAGTGTGTTTCCTTTGCACATTACCCAAATGTACAAAAATGAATATGGCAAAGACTTCCTTTTTCAGTGCTTCATAACACTGTGCTAGCCACTGTCCCTTTATTGATTTATGAAACAGTGGTTAGGCCCATGAGAATGCAGATTCCTTTTCCCCCTTTTCTCTCCTTTCTGGCATCCATACCAAACCTATCATAATTTCATCCAGACTTCACATTGATACTTAATTCTTATGATCAACAACTAGGGCTTGCTGTTAAACCAGACTGGAAACTTAACCAGTTTTTAAGCCACTTTTCCAGACTTTGGTTAAGAGCAAATCCTGGTTAGCATTAACAAGTCTGGCTAATGGGGCAGGCAAAAAAACCCCTAATAAATAAATAAATAAATAAATAAATAAATAAATAAATAAAGTGATTTTCAGTCTTTATCTCAATGGTCTGACTGGGCCCTGCTTTCGACTGTCATGTATCACATGTAACTAACTATTCTCATTCCTTCACCCATCAACCAGCATTCCATGCTTTGCCACTGTTTTGGCCTTTCTAGTTGGTACACTACTTGGCTGCCAATCTTGGTTGAACAAAACAAAAATGGGTTGAACTTTTGTAGCTCATTAATCATAGCACCATCGTGACCATAGACATATCAGGGGATTTGCATCTGATGCTTTCATTACCTGCTGCTCTTCAGATGGCCCCAGGGTCATCCACCTCTAGCTACACCACCTCATGGAGGGGAGCCACGGGTAGCAAGCACAAAAAAGCCTAGCCTGAGTCCAAGACCTCGTCCATGGTTAAGAGATGGGCTGCATCATGTTTGCACTAGTCCGCTGTCTTTTGCAGAGCAGCTCATCAGAAAACACAGATATCAAGATCATGCATCAGATGAAGTGAGCTCTGTTCCGTGAAAACTCATGCTGTAATCAAACTGTTAGTCTTTTAGGTGCCACAGGAGTCTTTGTTGATTTTACTGCAATATTGGTTCAGCTCTCCTATCCAAAATAGGTGTCAGCACTAATTTAAAAATAAATTAATAAATGGCGAGGTGGCTTCTTTTGCAGCAGACTATATAAAAATGGAATTAAAGAGATCCTAGACATCATAAAGTAATCCATGTTAAATTGCTTATTCCACACAATTATAATCTTATAATATAGGCATAGAAAGCAAGGGCACGCATTGGTTTGATTGCTTGCCTGTCTGAAGATTTCTGAAAGTAAAGAGGAGAATTTCAAATTAGATTCAATGATATATAGGAACGTTGGTTATATCTAACACCCTAATCCTTAAAATACATACTTGGAAGTAAGTCCTATTGTCTTCAAAAGCAATTCCAAATAATTTGCCATCAGATTATGCATGTGAGATATGCTGTCAGAGGGAACACTAACTTTGTTTACTGCAACTTAGCACTTAACTCTGATGATCAACAACCAAGGCCCGCTGTTAAACCAGACTGGAAGCTTAAACCAGTTTTTAAACCAGCTTTCCAGACTTTGGTTAAGAGCAAATCCTGGTTAGCATTAACAAGAGTGTAGCTAGTGTGTAGCATTTAGTGTAGCTAATTGGGCAGGTGAAAAATCTAATAAATGAATAAAGTGATTTTCGGTCTTGGTCTTAATGATCTGACTGGGCCCTGCTTTTGACCGTCATGTATCACATGTAACTTACTGTTCTCATTCTTTCACCCATCAACAAACATTCTGTACTTTGCCACTGTTTTGGCATTCCTAGTATGGTATACTACTTGATTGGTTGTTACTGTTATTTATTTTTATTTGTATTTCTATTTTGTGCTGTGAGCACCCAGAGAGACTTTGGCATAAACAAACAAACATGAGGCCTTTATTATGCACTCCGCATTCCTTATTCATGCTTGTTTATGGGTTCCTTGAATGATGGCGTGACCCTTTGCTTCTGTATGGAACCAGCACTTCCAATGAATTTTTGAGATTGAGGAAAATCAAGCATCTGATTGTGAAAGTGAAAGCAAGTTCCTTTTCTTCTAGTGTATTTGTGCCATTCTGCTATACCACCTGGCCACATTGAGGTTATGTAGCAGAAAAGCAAGAAAAGAACACTGAGGCAACACTGAAAGTAGAGATAGCCAACTAACAGCCTGGTGTGGAAAAGCACTAAATGCTAGAAATCTAGAAACTACAGAACATGCGGAGTAAATTGCTGGTTCTGAATGCATCACACTCCTGCTGAAGGACTTAGGCAGGTGGTCTAGGCTTGCTCCTGGACTCAGTGCTGTCTGTGGAAGCACAGTTGGTTCTGGCTGCCAGGCATGGTTTTTACCTGGCAGGACTAGGAGCTGCAGCCTTATCTTTAGAACATTAACCTAGGTGCAGTGACACAGATCTTGGGTGCAGCCAGGTTAGCTTAAGATAGTCTGTTCTACATGGGGTTGCCCTTGAAGACAGTTTGTAAACTGCAGATGGGATAGAATGTGCCAACTCAAATGCCTGTGGGAGCTGAGCATTTGAATCATACTGCTCCTATTCTGTATAGTTTACTTGAGCTGCCTGGGCTCAATTCAAGATGCAAGATTTGGCCCTTAAACCATAAATTGTTTGGAACCATGTTAACACCAATATAAGCCTGCTCAACAACTAGCATCAGTAGCAGAGGCCTTACTGTCTGGGCCACAGCAAGAGCTGCTAGGCTGGCAGGGACTAGGGACAGAGCTTTCTTGGTGGTGGCTCTACAAACCTTTGGAAATCCATTCCCAGAGAGATTTACATGGCCCCATCACTGCCGGGTTTTAAGAAAAATGCCTACAGATCTACCATGTCCAGGGCATCTCTTTATTGTGACCTCAGCTAATGCAATATTTTAAAACATAACATTGTGATTTTGTAGCATACACAAGAAATATGCTTTAAGAACATAAATTGCCCTCTTCTCCAAGATGTGCTTTGTAATATTGCACCATGATGTAACAGATACACCATTCAGAATATTATACTCATCATCATCATCATATCATCATCACCATTACCATCACAGTCCAAAGTGCTTTGGTACAGCTCTGACATTTTCCATCAGCATAGACAACCAAATAAAACCTTTCTAAACATCATAGAGACATAGAACTAAGAGGTTACTTGGAAATTTCATGGAAGCACCACAGAAGATGCTTAACCAGTGTGTGAAATCTCGGAAAGCCATGCCTAAGAAGCTTTCTAGAATGCACAGGAACCAAGCCTGCAGAATCATTATTTTTTAGTTCTTTTTCTTTTTGCATTTCATTCATCCCACTGACAGTTCAGCCTCCTTTATTCATTGTTTTGGTAGAAAGAGAATCAATAAGTGTTCATAGGAGGGGACCCACTCTGCCCCACACCAACTCTTTTTTCTTAGAATAAGCAACAGAAGTTGGATTTAAGTGAGGGCCTGTTTGTAAGAGTTCTAGGTTCAAATCCTAGTTCTTCAAAGGAAAGCAATGCCAAGGATTCTGGAATGGTCTTTTCAGAAATAAATATGTTGCCCCTGTACAGCTGCCTTACTAGGAGAAGCTTTTGTTTTTCTGAGCAGCCAGAAATGAGTAAAAGTTAGGAATGACTTTGTGTAAAGGACTACATAGATCAGGGGTCTCAAACTCGCAGCCCGTAGGCCAATTGCCGGGACGGGA
>NW_025335349.1:6388743-6416589 GCF_004798865.1 Varanus komodoensis | reverse complement strand
AAGGCTCATAATAGAGAGAGATCTAGTGATGCTAGATAGGGAAGGGAGGCTGACAGCCACACAACACGGCTTCCGCAAAAACAGGTCCTGCCAGACAATCTTTGTGGAATTCTATGACAAGGTTTCGAGATGGCTAGATGGAGGGGATGCAGTGGATGTGGTTTACCTGGATTTCAGCAAGAACTTTGTCAAAGTGCCCCATGATATCCTGGTGGAGAAATGGAGGAGTTTTGGGATACACCAAAGCACTGTCCGATGGATTAGGGCATGGTTGACTGACCGAAAGCAGAGGGTAACCATTAGTGGGGAATCATCGGGATGGTGGCCAGTGACAAGCGGGGTCCCCCAGGGCTCTGTGCTGGGGCCGATCCTGTTTAATCTTTTCATAAATGATGTGGAAGAAGGGGTGAACAGTCTGCTGATCAAATTTGCAGACGATACTAAAACTGGAGCAGTGGCCACAACTGAGGAGCAGGTACTCCAGATCCAAAAGGATCTGGATAGACTATGGAAGTGGGCAGGAGACAACAGGATGGCGTTCAATGTGGATAAGTGCAAGGTCTTGCACTTGGGGCATAGGAATAGGTGTCATAAGTACAGATTAAGTGACAAGGGGCTGGAGAGCAGCACTTGTGAAAGGAACCTCGGAGTACTGGTTGACTGCAGGCTTAACATGAATCAGCAGTGTGATGCGGTGGGCAAGAGGGCAAATGCCACCCTTGGTTGCATGGCTTCTAGATCAAGAGAGGTATTACTACCACTCTACACGACTCTGGTGCGCCTGCAACTGGTGTATTGTGCTCAGTTTTGGGCCCCTCATTACAGAAAGGATATAGCCAGGTTAGAGTCAGTGCAGTGTAGGGCCACAAGGTTGGTGGCCGGTTTGCAGGGGATGGGATATGAGGCGAGACTGAGGGAACTGGGTCTCTTCAGCCTGGAGAAGAGGAGACTCAGAGGGGATATGTTGGCGACATACAGGTATGTGAGGGGATGTCACATGGAGATTTATTTCTATTTATTTAAAACATTTCTATGCCGCTCCATCGCAATAAGCCTCGGGGCAGCTCACAACATCAAAAAAGTCAACCATACATTAAAACCCCAATACAATAAACCCCCCAATACCATAAAACCTCAATAAAACCTCAGTGCATTCTCGGCTAAAAAAAAAAAACCTAGTTAAATAAATAAATTAACAATTAAAATAAGTTTTAAATAAAAAGGTCTTAGCCTGGTGCTGAAAAGCAAATAACGACGGCGCCAGGCGGACCTCTCTGGGGATCTCTCTGGGAGATGGGTAGAGAGCTGTTCTCCTCTGCAGAGGAAGGCAGGACATGCTCCAATGGAGCAAAGCTCAGGGAGCCAAGGTTCTGTTTGGATGCCAGGAAGCACTTCCTGACAGTCAGGACCCCGAGGGTGTGGAATGGGCTTCCACGAGAGGTCGTTGAGGCCCCATCGCTGCAGATATTCAAGGATAGGCTGGACATGCACATGGTGGGCATGTCAGGAGCGGAGCTGGCTGGTGCCGGGAGTCAGACTGGATGGCCCGGGAGACCCCCTCTGAGTCACTCTGTTTCTATGTTACTATTAGTGTGTGTATGTGTTCACTATGTTCTTCATCATGATTTAGCTCACAGACAATCATGTGTTTTCTGCTTTATCATGGTTTCCATCATCGCTGCTCAGTCCTCCCACTATTGGCATGTATCCCATCAGCCACTGCACCTGAAATTCAATCCCAAGGTGCATCACTTCCTGCATATGTCACCTGCCTCTTCCTAATTGGTTCACATGTAGAGGCTGGATGGCTTCTACAGTTGCCACTCTTTCCAGAGGTCTCTGTTGAGGTTGCATATCAGAATATTGGAAAACATGATCCAGGATTCAGACAATACAACAAGCCATGGTGGTAAAGAGAAACCATAGAACAAACTGTTGTTTTTTATTTTGATTTCTCAAGAGCAAAGTTATCATGGTTAAATACTATGACTGGATTCAAGCAACACAAGAGACTAAGAATTGTACAAAACCACCTTGGCTTGTTGTGTTGTCTGAACCCATCCAATAAGTCAAGTGACCCAGCAGAGGTCAAGCCAAGTCACATGGCCAAGCTCAGCCCTCTATCATGTCTCACACTTTGCTGGCTGACTTCGCATTGTTTCTGTTCCAGAACTGGTCAGCTCAGTATCTTCAACAGTAAGCATGTGATAGGTACATTCCTCAGCGACAAAGCAATTGTGTTTGCCCTTTTGCCTAATAAGCCATAATAAAGGTGTAATATGCAAGAAGTCTTTATATGGTATTACTGTTTGTATATTAATTGAAATTGCTATGCCATGGGTCATTAAACTGTAATGTGGCCTTATGTATGCCTTCTCCAACCTTTGGCCTTCCAGGCACTTTTGGACCACAACACCCCGAATTCCCAGTCAGTGGTCTTGCTGGATGCGAATTCTGGGAGTTGCAGTCCAATTGCTTCCAAAGGCCACCAGTTAGGGAGGGCCGATCAAACTATGGCCACTGCCACTGTATATGTATGTTTATAAATCTAACTGGCATTTTTAAAATAAATAATCACAGGAAGCAGGATGAACATTTATTCAAGCAGCTATCCCAATAATAAAAGTTTTTGTTAAGATTGTTTCCATTCATCCATGCCATAAAAGAGTTGAAGCTTTGCTTCATTAATCCGTTCATTAAATACTGAGCCACAGTCAGTGTACTGTTTCTTGAGCAGTACCTTCCCCCCACTTTTTGATTCATTCATTGTGGACAACCATTAATTTAAAACAAATGACTCATTTAGGCTTTCAGCCGATAGCTGGGAGAAAGCCTCACTGGAGTCGGTGGAACATGTAGGCACGTGATCAGTATTAGATATGACCCATAAATTAATTGTTGAGAATCCACAAGGCAATGATAACTTAGGTGACAGAGTTTAACATAAGAGTTGTGTTCTTAAGCTCATTAATTTCCATGGGTTCTAAGCAGACTTAAATTGAGGCTGGATTTTGGCCTGGTTTGTGGTTAAAAAGAGGCAAAATACAAAATCTAGACCTTGCACAATTGCAAGTTTCAGGCAAGTTTGAATTTGATTAGCATTTGATTGCTTTTCTAGGAATGTTCAATGCTTCTCACTTAGGGTTGGACTAAAGGTTCACTTCTTCTGATTGTAGAAAAAATCCAGTGGAGGAAAGGGATCTTTGGATTCAACAATACAATATTATTTTCTTGCTTAAGATTTACTATTCTCATAGCATTCAGTTGATAGTTGGCATTTTTTGCATTTTAGGAACATATTATAAACAGTTCCTTCCAGTAATCAAAAGGATAATTAGTATTCTATTAACAATCTATGCCTTGTTTCAAAAGGGATTGACAGGCCCAGATGGATCACCTGGCTCAATTGGTCTAAAAGGTCAAAAGGTAAGGCTAAAACTATTTCTTTATTTACTTGTTTATTTTTTAAATATTCTTCTTTATGCAAATCAGCTCATTTCTAAAAGAAGCACTTGCAATCATGTTGCAAATATATGTTAGCTACTGGAGCACAACAGAGAATTGTAGATCAGTCTGTGCTTTGTAGACTAGGACAACGCCTTTGACTGTATGGATCATTAGATGCTGTGGCTGGTTTTGAAGGAAATGGAGGTGCCTCGACATGTGATCAACACTTGATGGGTAACCTGTAAACAAGGGAGGGAGGAATATGAAGAAACTGAATGGCTTCCAGTAGGCAAAAACATCAGACAAGAATGCATTCATCTCCATATCTATTGAATCTGCAGACAGGTCATACTGCAAGGAAAGATGGATTAGCATCAGAGGATTGCGAGGAGTGAAAATTGGTGGACGATGCATCAATAACTTAAGATATGCAAATGATACCATATTACTGGCAAAAAGCAGCTATGAATTGAAATATCTGCTGATGAAAGTGAAAGAAGAAAGTGCAAAAGCAGGACTGCAGTTGAACATTAAGATAACAAAAAACATGACTACAGAAGAATTATGTAGCTTTACTGTCAAGAATGAAGAAATTGACTTTCTAAAAGATTTTACATACTTTGTCTCAGTCATCAAAGCAAAGGGAGACTGCAGCCCAGGAATTAGAAGAAGATGGAGACTTGGAAGGGCAGCAGTGACGGAACTAGAAAGGGTCATCAAGTGTGCAGATGTTTCACTGTAGACCAAAGCAAAGGTCATCTATGCCACTTTATACGGGTGTGAAAGTAAGGAAAGCTAACAGGAAGGAAACTGATGCATTTGCAACGTGGTGGTACAGGACAGCTTTGCAAATCCCCTGGACTGAAAGAAAGATGACAAAGTGGGTCCTAGATCAAATCAAGCCAGAACTTGCCGAGGAAGCAAACTGAAACTGAACTGGTCATACTTTGTGTCCACTGTGAAAAGGCAAGTCCCACTGGAGAAGACAAGCATGCCAGGGAAAGTCGAAGGCAGAAGAAGAGGAAGACCAAATATGAGATGGTTCAACTCCATAAAGGAAGCTGCAGCCTGGAGTTGCAAGAGCTGAGCAGGGCTGTGAAGGACAGGAAATGTTGGAGGGCATTCAATCCCAGGGGCACCAGATGAATTGATAGCACGTAACAACAACCTGTAGGCAAAAAAGGGCACCTTTTCCATTTCTCTGTCTCAAAGTTCTTTTACATTATCCTAAGTACCCAAGCTATTAATTCAGGGTTTATTATTAGAGTATCTAATGCTGACATAAATGTTACCTTATGCTATTACCTCTTTATTCACTGTATCATTTAAAAAAATCTTTCCAAATAATATAAAATTTATTTTTTTGCAGGGGGAACCTGGGCTGCCTGGAGGTCGTGGGCTTCCTGTAAGTGATAGATCTCTGTATGCTATTTATTTAAAAACAATACTACACATTACATTTTTGTTAGAACTGAAAAAGACAAGGATAATTTCTTCATTCATAGATCACTGAGGGATTTTCCAACCAGTTTGAAATAACAGAAGAGTACAAAAATTAGGTCTCTTGTCATGTTTCTGGGCAGGAACAGGTTTAGGGCTTCTTTGCATGTAATCTGGCTCTTGACTAGGGCTACTGCTTCTATTTCTTTTCAGGATTATTAGAACATTCTGCCCCTGAGGTTCCACAGCAGGTGGGGCAGGGGGAGAGTGCCTCTCTGCCTTTTATATGTTCACATGTGTGTTCATGCATGTGCGCTCTCTCTCTCTCTCTCTCTCTCTCTCCCTCCCTCTCCCTCCCTCCCTCTCTCTGCACACACACACGTTCTCTATGTTCTATTATACAACACAAGATGGTGCTATGGCATAGAGCAGGACTGTGTAATACACAAGGCTTCCATAGCAAATATTGGTGACAGCCAGGCAAATAGCAGACTTTTCTTGCTCTAAAAAAGGGTGGGAAAACACCTGAGAGTTAAAAAGTTCTTTTTCTTCCCTTTTGATTCATAGCCCAGCCTATCTGCAGAAACATGACATTTTCGAAAACGAATTAATTGTACAACAAGCACTGACACTCTGAATGGTACATTAAAGTTTTTCTAGAATATGAATTATTGCATGAACTGGCAGATCTGAAAAATATTTAGGAGGGAGGCCAACTAACTTGAGGAGCCAACAATGGAAAGGTCTTCCTGTTTGTTCACCGTTTCTGTCTTGGCCATGCAAAGACAGAAACAGTGTGGCCACGATGCTTGTTGGGCTCCTGGTAGGTGGAAGGGTGGAAATCTCTCCCTGCCTCTGATGCTGTGCTGGCCCTGCACCAGGTCCCCCCCGGCAGCTCCTTGCAGGACAAGCAAAATATGCAAAAGCACATTCCACATCGTCAGATTTTGTGTGGCCCTCAGAGACCACAGTGCAGTCCAGAACTTTATGACTTTGTATGACTTACCTGTATTACTATTGTTACTATTATTTACATACACCTACATACAGGTATTATTTACTTATACTTTCAAGGTGGCTGAGCAGAAAATAGTATAATAATAAAGTATATACAAAAGAAAAAATTAAGAAGACAAGTGGTCAGAAAATAACCTAAATGCCATAGGACAACCTTAATTTCCTTTCTCAGAAGGGTTCCAGATGGTATTACAACCTTCCTTCTGGACCTGTGTTTGTTTGTTTGTTTTTAAAAAATAAAGGCTATGTAAAGCTGAGAATGAATAGGAAAACATGCTTTTGCTGGGAAATATTAAGCTGGTAACAGTAACAGTTACCTAAAACATTTGTTGGCCATAATGCAAGCAAATTGCAGTAGTTTGATAGATGGCAAAGCTAAGATGGCTGATGAGGAGGTTTTTGCAGATGCTGGTTTCCCAGCGGAGTGATTTAGCAGGGCGTGTGGTGAACGATCACTCAGAATAACTTGCAATAGCTGCCGATTTAAGCAGACGGAATAGAAGAAAGTCACCTTGCTTTTAATAACTGTGTCACCTGCAGTATCAGAATTAAAAACAAACAAACAGTGGAGATGAAATATAACTCTGAGACGTATCCAAGACTATGAAGTATTGTATCAGCTGATTAAAGATAGCTGGATAATGGCTCTCAAAGCATAGCATCTCATCTATTATATGGTGTAGGTGGCTTAAGCCAGCCTATCTCAAGCTGAGGCATCATCATTGTTATCGTCACATTTGTATCCCACTTCTCTTCCTCTTGCAAGGCATCAAAGGTGGCTTATGTAATTCTCCTCCATGTCTCAATCTTATCCTCACAGCAACCACCCTGTGAGGTAGGCTGGGCTGAGGGTCTGTGACTGGCCCAAAGCCACCCAGTGACCTCCATGGCTGGGTGGGGACTAGAACCCGGATCGCCTGAGCCCCGTCCCATGCTTGTAAGCACCACCCCACATGATGCATCATCCTCTTTGTGGCAGGAATACTCACTATTAGTAAAGAGTTGCCTACTGACCTTATGGAAAGCTGTAATGGAGCACAGTGTGGCAGAAGAAACAGCTCCTGCGTGGGAGGAAACTTGGGTTGACTCCCCAGTGCAGCCAGTTGTGGCAACACAGATCTACACACCCAGAGTATGGCTTTAAGCTGCTAAAGCAGAATCAAAACTGCCATCTGGCAGTCACAACCAATTGATCCCTATGGTTGCATAGGATGCTGCTCTGGAAATGGCAGGAGAAGCCTCTTTTGTGATTTCCTGGAGACTGTTGATTTTCCACACTAGCATTTATTGTGTGCTCATCTGTTCCTACTTACAGTGGTTTACGAATTCCTTAGACAATGGCATGACTCTCTAGCTTCATTTCTGGATCTAACCAGGATTTCAGCAAGTTCATTTTGGAGCAGCCAAAATGGGGTGTTATTTCTTAAAGCACAAGAAGCTGTTTTTCCCTCTTGCATATTTATGCTGTTACCACAGTGCCACCTAGAGGATATGTAGCAGGAAAGGAACACTCTTCATGTGATGCTCAGATCTCAATTCTGTGATTAAACTGAAAGTTGAGAAGGCAAATTAAAAACCTTGTATAGCAAATTTATCAAGGGTTGGGAGTGAAAGGAATATATTATAGTCACTTCCAAGGCTCAGGGCTGCATCCTGGTAACAGAACAAAAGCTTAAGAAAGTTTTGCATACCTCTTACGCAAAAGAGTAGAAAGGAATACCTACAGCAGGTCAAAGCAACCCTAGCTACTGTTGGAAAAGTGGCTATCAACACAGAACACTCAGAATTTTATCCCAGTCCTGCTGAAGGGTGGTTGGGTAGATGGGGGGAGTTAGTGGGATGCAGTGGGATGCTCTGGGCCCCCTGCCCAGTGACCACTATGGGAACGGCTAAATCTGCATGGCCTTCAGTGCCACTGCCCATCCCTGCCACTGCCTGCTTGCCCCCCCTGCTGGCCTCACAACACCTTGGTGAGCTGTGGGGATGCTCACCAGGGTGGCCCGGGCAGGTGGGCTGGCACCAAAAGGTGGCTCGGCCAGGGCTCCTTCCCTGCTGTCTGTAGAAAGGCTTGGGGTTGCTTTTGCCCATCTTCCTGAAACTTCCCCACTCCTTTTGCTTCTTCTTGAAAGATTTGCACACATTCATGCTCCTAGAAACAGTGCTTTGTAAGTTGCACTTGAAGATGTTGTGCCTTAAAGGCTAGATTAATCTCTAAAGAAAATTGCTTGAGTTGTTCTGATAATAAAAGTTTCTCTAAATAATGATTGCTCAATAACATACAGCATGTACTACAAAGATAATTGGTTAAAACTAGTTGAAATGGTTAGCCATCTTAAATACCCTGACAGCAGAAAACCAGGCTTTATTATTCCAGGGGTTCAAAACAAGCACCTTGAAGTTGGTTAAATGCTTTTATTGTTGGCAAGTGATGAATCTGAATATATACAGGAAAACAAAAATGCAGTAAACTCTTTTTTTCCTTCAGGGAAAAGGAATTCCTGGACCTCCTGTAAGTACAATTTAATCAACTATCAGTAGTTTGAATCACAATAGATCAAGATAAATAAGTGAAACAACTGAAGGGAGCAGTTCTGTGGTCCCTGGGGAGCATCTCAGGGGCCATAGGATTTTTTGGATTCCCCCCTCCCAAAGCTATAGTCACATCTCAAATTCCAGTGGGGTATCCTGGTGGATGGGGAGTGGAGAAGAAAAGCCAGGGGAGAAGAAGGGGCCAGATATGCATCTCCTCTGGCTGTTCCACCCGAGCCGGACCCAGGCAGTAGGCCTCACCTAGACAGGCTGCCCTAGGCATGTCTATCCAGAGGCACAAGTTGGCATAGGAGAGCAGAGAAGTGACGCTCACCTGCAGTGTTCCTCCAAACCTGTGGGCAGCAAACCAGCAGGTCATAAGACACTCAAATGCCTCCAAGGGTGGAGGCTTCCATCTAGCAGGTGTTGACCTTGTATGTCCTTTATCTTCATGTTATTGCATTTTATTTAAATCTAACTCTTCAGGTCAGAGAGGTTCTACTTGACCTGAAATCAGTTCCTCTCTTTAGAAAACTGTCTCTTCTTTGAACTTGGAGCTTCACCAAATAACATATCTTTTCTAATGCAGGGCCCTCCTGGAACAGCAGGGCTTCCTGGAGAAGTGGGTCGAGTTGGGCCACCTGTGAGTAGTTCACTGCATATTCTAATAAATTGTTGGTTTGGTTTGTGTTATGTTTGCCTGCTGGCTAAATGTTCATGCTACGTTTGGGATGGCTGGCACATGACCTCCTTGAGAGCTTTGGCTATTGGTCAGTGGAAAGACAGAACAAATCAAACAGAGGTCCTAAACACAATTACCTAGAAGTAAAACTCAGCACGCGGGTGCTTCCAGTTATGGTCTTCCAGCGGCAAGTCATCCTAGCCATGTGAATAGGTTTATTTGCTGTGTAGACCTTTGTCATAGGCTGCTATGAATAATATTGTGATCCTTTGGATGCTAAGATGTGTGAATAGAAGGTTAGTGCCAACAGGGTTCTGCTACCCATCTCCTACTGCAGCTCACTGGAGCCTCTACCAACCTCTCCGGAAAGTTGCGGGGCCCTCCTGCGCAACAAGGAACAGGCTCTGAGAAGGCTGCTGCAAAAGGGAGAATCACTTAGTGCTGGGAGGATCTTTATCCACTTTTCTAGGATTCCCCTCCCCGCTCTGGATTCCCCTTGTAGTATCACACATTTCTTGGCAGCCTGTGGAGCAAGTGCAGACGGTTATGGAGAAGGGGGCAGTGGCGGATGGGGATTTTCCCCCGATGAGCTTCCTTTTGTACATCCTCTTATCTTAGGATTCGCGCTACACATTTAATGCCACAGGATGAAAAAGGATTGATTAAAGGACATCCCCATTTGTGGACATTATTCTGCATGGAGCAAACAATATGAGGAGAGGCAATGTTTCTCCGCCATCTCTTATAATGCTAGAAATGGGGGTCACCTTCTGAAAATGATTTAGTATAGATTCAGGAGAGACTGGAGAAAGAACTTATTTACAGGTGGCATAATTACTTCACTGCTACAAAATGTGCAGGTGGCCATGAACTTTAATGTCTTTAAAGGACAATTAGGCAAATTCAGAGAGATATTGGCATGTTAATAACAGATATTGGCCATGAAGGCTAAGAGGGACTTCCTCCATGCTCAGAGGAAGCATACCTCAGAATTTCAGCTGCCAGTGAGCAACTGTGAGGGAGAACTATTGCCTTCAACTTCTGCAGGAGGGTTTGCAAGAGCTCTTTGGTTGGCCACTGGAAGATCCAGGTTGCTGGATTAGATGGACCCCAGATGGTTGTGTTTGCTTTAGCAGGTTGCTCTTATCCTTTTAACTCCTTATGCATTCTGCATGATTTCAGATCCAGTCCTTAAACCCTATAAACACTATTGTTGAGCTCCTTATAAACAGCATGAATTTGTAATCCTTTTCTGAGATACAAAAAAAGCCTGGCGTTAGATAATATTCTCTTGTTTCGAGATTTTATGATGTTGTAGAGCTGAAGTTACATATGGAGCCTTTTGGGCTGCTTCATGCATTAATTGCAAGGCTTCAGTTGCAGTCCCCTCCAGCTGTCCCTCGCCCCCCACATTTTCTCTCCCCCTGCCAGACATTGCATCACCCACTAGGCAGGCTGCCCCCAGCTGCCCCTGCTTTTCAGTGGGATTGGGGCTGAGCGTTGGCTTAGCTCCCTTTAGAAGCACTGCTTGCCATGGAATCGTGCAAGGGAGGTGAGCGTCTGGCTTCCCCAGGAGCCAGCAGCTCTTTTCAATGGGACTGCATCCAGCCTTGATTCCACTCCCTGTTGGCCACTGCAGCAGGCTGCCTTGGGTTCTACAAAAGCATTGACACCTGCCAGGGAAACTCATCCACCCTGTAAAGGTGGCCAGAGTTGGGGCATGCACGGACCCAGGTCCCTTCACAGCTGTGCAACCAAGCCAGTTCTGCTGTCAGGCTCATGCCCGGGGTGCCATTCATGGGGAGACTCTGCTTCGTTCGCACTTTTGTGGGAAGATACTGGTTTGAAATGACTCCCATGCTCCATTTCAGCAGCTTAGCAGGGCAGAGAGCCGGCCTGCAGGAAGACTCATCAGAGCCCTGTCAAATGATGACTGCCTCACAATCCGATCATTTCTATGCATGCTGCTTGGCGAGATAACCGTGGGGAGGGCGCCTCAGATGGCAAGCTGCTTGTCTGAATGGTTCCATCACGAGATGCGGGAGGATCGATGCGTGTTGGCACACCAATGAATCCCCCGTGTAGGGATCTCGTTCCAGGACTGTGTGCAAGTGATCATCACAATGAGTGGCTGTTTGTGTAGCAGGAGCTTAATGATGTTTGAGATTTCTAGTACCACATGCATGCATCTGCCCATGTTGGTTTTTTCCCTTTAATAGCCACTAAGCGCTTTAATAATAAAGTTCCATATGTCAGGGTCGTTCATTTTTTATGAGAGAGATAAAAGAAACAGAGGACAGTAATTATTATTCCTTCATGTCATTTACAGCTTTTCCCCATATTCTGTGCAACCTGAATTTTCTTGAACTACAGTGTTACTGAACTCTGGGGTTGCTTCAGCCTGGTTTATAATAGGACTGAGCTTATGCCTGCCTCGTAGCTTTTTGATATGCAGTATTGACACTTCTAAACGTTTTAGGGTGATCCTGGAAAAAGAGGCCCTTCCGGAGTACCAGGCCCTCCAGGCCCCAGGGTAAGCACACAAGATCAACAGTGAATTCGTTAGAATTAGAAATGGATCGTTATTTGTTGTATGTTACCTGACTCTTTCAAAGTGGCTTTCTCTTCAAAGTGTGAAGGGCTCTTTTTGTGGTTTAGCACTAATGTTAATTTATGCCGCATTCTAGATCTGTTTTGCTATGGCATTTCTTTAAGCGGTACCAGTTGACCTGTTACTGTACTGAATTTTCAGGACTTGTGAATGATAAATGGGCACCTGTACAAGATGCGAGATTTCACTTTAGGCTTCGTTTATGCTGGAAGCAGCAGGGTAGTTGGGGATCTTGCCTTGTTTCTAGTATAGCAGGTGCCTACCATGAACAAGGAATAAGCTTCAGAGTGGTGCCAGCCATTTGAAAGAATTCCAGAGGCCGATCCTTATTTCATTTAGGGAAAGGTCCCAGCTTTTCCAACATTCACTTTACATCCTGCCAAATGTTGATAGTGCTCCAGCAACATTGGAGGATATACTGGTCATTTTGTAAAGGTTGCTTAGGACGGATTTGCTTATAACTTCAGTAGGATATGCAGTCCATAGAAATCCCAGTCGTATTAAGAAAAATCTCTCATGTGGCCAAGTTCAGGTCAAGGATAACAAGGAAATGGGCTGAACACTTTTTCAAGATCGCATTGCAGGTACATCCCTACAGAATGTCATTTCAATTTGGGAAAGAAACACCCACAGAGACCTTATTTACATACTATGCATTCATTGTTCTTGCATGTGGAAAAAGCAATTGCGTGTATGAGTGTATGAGAGAGAGGAAGGGGGAAGAGGATAAATAAAAAGATAAACAAGCAGATAAAGAAGAACTGATCCAGATTAGGTGTGTTTGTACAGATTAGGTGTGTTTGCATATCATACTAACCCTCCCTAAAGATAAGTCACCATGAACAACCCAAGAAAAAGCCATGTGTTCTCAGGATGGCTGGTCAATGGAAAAGAACCCATGATGGGAAAAAACCCAAACTACTCTTAAGTTCAGATGTCATGGAGAACCACTCTGGAACAACCCACTGTGACATCCCACCAGGGTTATTTTGCCATGTGATCCAAATCAATGAGTACCAGGCTGACTCCATTTCTGCCTTAATCCTTTCACCATCTTCAGCAAAAAACTCTTCCTGGGGCAAGGGAAAGTGTATGGAGCAATGAAAATAGAAATCTGGGGTTTGCAGGAAACAATGTTGATTCTGTATTGTGTACATTTTGCTGTCATGGCAATTCTGTTTTTAAATTGTTGTTCATCTACACCAGGGAACAGTTGGGCTGCGTGATGGAGATCCACTGGTAAGACATTTAGTTTCCCTTTGGGGGCAAGGCTAAAAGCTTTCCTTTTAAAAGTTCTGTATGCGTATTCACTTAGTTGGTGGCTTCTTTTTCAGTGTCCCAATGCTTGTCCACCTGGCCGACCAGGGCATGCTGGACTAATGGGCATGAAGGTAAGAGAACCTGCGTGTTTCAGTATGTGCAGCAAGTGTGACTAGATCTCACTTGGCATGAGGATGAAGCCCAGGAGTGGAACTCAGTAACCTACCACATTGTTAGAACATCAGTCCCACACATGGCCTCTTGCATAGAGGGGAAAACATTGAAACGATGGCGCAGTTATTACAACACATTTAAAGCTCAATGGCTTGGTCATCTCTGAATTCACCTTCTTTGGTCTTGTGGCTTGTGTAAATATTCTCTTCATTTAAATGTTGTTTTTCCTTCCTTCTGTGATGGCAGATGGAAGAAGTGGCTATTAGCAAACAGAGTGGCTTTAGTGATAGTTAGGACGTGGTTGAAAGGTCCAAAGGCAATTATTTACAACATGACCTTTCCAAACTAAATTTTGCTACCTCTATTCCTAAAATGGTTAAGAACTTCAGGTATTTCCTCAACTTAATGTAGGATGCCACAGAACAATTGCCATACAGGCTGCTAAGTCTTTAAACAACTTGGAAAATGGGTTATATTCACTGCCAAGTAGTCTCTTTGGTTAGGTAGTCCCTCTGTAACTAAGTCCGAGCATGTGTAAACAGAATAATGACATATTCCTTCCCTGTTCACTCTGGCCTTCCCTTTGCTCTCCTTTGCTGTTATTTCATTTTTGTGAGATTTTGAATTGTAAGTTCCTTGGGGCAGGGACTTAGAGTGCTCTGTGAAGTGCCATGCTAACTGAAGGCCCTATGCGAAGGACGGATGGATGGACGGACAATAGCAATTGTTATTTACCCAGTTAGAAAAGATGCTTCAGAAGGGGGATTATGGGATATATCTGGATCCAATGTATAGCTGGGCACTGGCAAGGACCCACATTTCAACCTGGCCTTGTGGCAGAAGCTCCAGGACTTGCTCTTCCTCTTCACCATTGCAACCTGCTCACTTGGCTGACTCAGGCCCTGGCCTGGACAACAGAAACGGTGAGCTGAAGAAACTGCAGATGTACCTGCCTACTTGCTCACTAGTTCTCTGCCTGTCAAGCAGGCCAGTGGTAAGGGAACAATGGTGAGAAAAAGGATGAAGAGCAGTAGGAACTGGTGATTAAAAAGGTGGACTTACTGAGGGAGAGAGCCCATTCTGCAGTATCTTGACCAAGAGCCCTCAACAATCTGGAACTGGCACTGGCTGTGACTGCTTCTAGTCTGACTTCAGCCTCATTCATTTCAAGGGGTGCATTCTAAGTAGAATTAACAGTGGCTACATTCCTATAACTCAAGACTGTAAGCATGGGTCTTCCACAACATTATCCAAGCCATATGCATGTTCTCGTATCATTTGTCCCTTGCCTGATATGCACCAAGTTAGTTACATCAATTTAAATCTTCTAACTGGGCAGGTGCCAAGTTGGCTGGATCAGACAAAATTAGTCAGCTTGCAGCCTTGGCATTAGAAGAATGTGCACTTAAAATGCTTACACTCTGGGTCTTGCTCCTACATTTTAGGGTCACAAGGGAGCAAAAGGCGAGTCTGGTGAACCAGGAAAACAAGGCCATAAGGTAAGAGGAAATGGAAAGTCAATAGACTCAAATTATTTTGAAGGGCAATCACTGGGAGAGGAGTGATTGTTACTTTTTTGTGCCTCCAGTTCAAATTTTTTAGGGTGGAGCCTTTGGAATGATATAAAATGGGGTCTTGTATGGTACTCTCTGCCCCACTCTTCACACTTCTCTCCATACCTGACAGTGTGCAAGGGCACAGAAAGCTAACGCTTTCCTGACTGGAGGTTCTGCCTTAGCTTCTTGATACAAGGCTTGGGTCTCTAAGTTCTTTGAAGATGCATTCTCTGTGACATTAACCCCTCAGCGGACTATCACGAGAAATATCCAAGCATGTGGTTTCCATTGATCTCCTTTGTAAACAAACAGGCAACTGGCCACAAACCCCGGTCCTGGTAAATTGTTCTGGAGTCACAGCCTCCAGCAATGTCTGGGGAGACATTTTAAACATGGCTTAGAGATACACAAAGGATATTGACAAGTGTATTCAACCCCAGAGTTAAAATAGTGAAGACAAGGAGGGAACATTTGTGTGTGTGTGCATGTGCTGTGCAGTTCTTGTTACTTGTATTACATACAGATAATATAAAAAAACCCAATGGCAGTTCCTGTGTGAACCTCTGCAAGAGGAAGCTTCACATATACTGCCCGTACACCATAATGTGTGCCAGATACACTAAATGTGATATGTATCTGTACACAATAAATCTGTACACAACCCTTAGGGGTTGAGAGTGCTGTATGAACAAAACTATTGTGCTTTATGCCTATTTAGGGAGAAGAAGGTGAACAAGGAGAACCAGGTGACATCGGAACTCAAGGCCCTTCAGTAAAGTATTCCCTTTAATTAAATGTTAGCTGCTTTTAGTGAAAATATATTGAATGACAGAAATAACAATATGTGTATATCCATCCATCTCGAAAAGATCCTGATCCAACTTCAGTTGATTGTAAGTGACTGTGTAGAAAGCAGTGTGGGACAGTATTGGCAACTGAATTAGCCGCTGTTGCTTTTGGTATAATTTACTCATAACTAATTTTAGCTAGAATTTCCCTCTGCATATTGTTACAATTTTTGCCATGTCTAGTCTTGCCATTGGTGATTTAAGACCTTAACCCTGTATTGAAAACTCAATGGCAACGAGGTCATTAAGGGGACTGAGGGAAATCTCACGTATCTGGCCGAAAAGAGGGACTGAGGGGGACAAGGGTGGCATTCATGGGGGGAACAGGCTCTGAAGGGAGGTTGGGGAGGGAGGGGGGAGGGAGCGAGCACAGGCCGCATACCCAAAGCACCATATCATGACTTGTAAGTCACAGCGATGTTCTTGATTGCAGTGCTGTGTCCGAGGTTTTAGTGCACTTGCAGGTGACATAGGATGTTCCCTAGCTAGGGCCTTTTTTATTTTACGAATAGCAAACGCTCTTTAAGCATTTATTTCTTTTAATTAAGAAGAGTGGAAAAATCATTTTTAAAAGGTGTGTTATTCTAGAAATATTTCATCTGAAAATTAGTACACACACTCTGATGATAAAGCAGGTGCCCAAGCTATGCACTTACAATAACATTTGCCTTCCAGGGTCCTCAAGGAACGAGAGGGATAACTGGCATAACGGGACCCAATGGTGATAAAGTAAGCAAGCCATGTTACATCGACCATTAAGAACCTGGTTTTGTTAGATATGCATCCGTGTGCCTCCCCACAGTGGGGACGGCCTGGCTCTCTGCTCCCCTCGGTTTTGGACAGCTGCTCAGTTCTAGTGCTGATTACCTGGCTGAGATGACACATGAGCATTGCTGGCAGTTGTATTTGGCTGGGATTCTGCACACGGTGCCCGTTTCCTTAGATGTTCCCTTTCCAGCTGCATGTATGAATGCCCCTGACTCTGAGTTCCCCAACCAGGTACCCACCGGATGTTTTGAAATACAGACCCCAGCATTCCTGGCCAATGCCATACTGACTGGGGCTGATGGGAAGTGAAGTTCAAAATATTAAGAGGGCACCAGATTGAAGAAACTCATGTGAAACTTGTTTGAGAAAGATGATCTAAAGATGATCTAAGATCTAGACTATGTCTTTATGAATGGAAAGCAAAATAGTTGAATGTTCATATGAAGGGTTTCTTTTTAACTCTGCTGGGCACATGAATCTGTCTGAGTTTACATTTTGTAACATTTCCGTAATTTTGGGCATGTTTAGGTGGAAAGAAGCCATACAACTTCTCCGCATTATGTCTAAACTTGGATAGATTTATAGCCTTACATTATGAACAAAAAAGACTCTGGAATGGGAATGGGATTGCCAGCTTCCTAAACTTTCCTCTCCCTTACTGATTGGTGGGTTCTGTTTTCGCACATTAGTAGATCTGGCTGCTTCTCACCTGAGTAGAAAAATACAATAAACTCTGCTATTTCTATATATCCTGGCTTTTCCGGCAGTATTCTGAATGCATTTCTATAATTTCATAAAGAGTTCCAAATTATTGAAAAGAAAAGGGCTCACCAGTTCTGCACTCTAAACTCTAAACACCAAGCATGTATTATGCCATGAGCCAACTAGCTTTTGACGCTTTCCTTATTTTACTGATGTTATCCATTTTTTAAAATGCCACGTACATTCATCCTCTGTATCATCAAAACTAAACTTAGCACTACCCTTCTGATTAGCAACGCTGTTACTCACCCAGCCTTATTCTGAACTCCCTGAATCTCTTATTGATCAAGAATGAAACCCTGTTAGTACAGCCAGGAAGCTTATTTTCTTGAGTCATCAGAATTGCTATTGGCCATTACACTTACCATTTACTCACGCTGCCCTGTCCGTTTAAATGCATATAGCCTTTTTCCAAGCTACGGCTTCTTGATTACTTTACATTTTCTCTGATAGCTTTGCTGTTTCTTTTCAGTTGTAATTGACTCCTCACTAAAGGATTCTTGTAAGAGTTCCACAGCAGCATGTTTTAGCAGAATTGGCTGTATTTCTGTAGAATAGCGCACTCCTGTGTTACATACAGGACATGGGGACTTAGGCAAAGATGGCAGTGCCTTACAATGAAATATATTTACAATGGGTAAGAGGAAATATTGGCCTGTAGGCCAAATGGGGCCTGCCAGCCCAGCTCATCCAGCCCAGTATGGCCCCCTTTCTAAAGTGTTAAAGCAGGGATCCCCAGCATGGCACCCATGGGTTACACGGCTCCTAGAGACACCTGCAAGGGGGGCCAAGAGGCTTTCCATTCCTGCCCCTTCAAAAGAACACATGTAATCAAACGTTGGACAATGTTTGGGTAATCTCTTTCTCTCCCTTTCTAGCCTCAGTGTTTCTATCCTCCCTGCCTCTTCAGCTCACTGTCTCTTCCCCTCTTAGCCTCTGGCCTTGCTCTCCTTTGCCTTCCTGTTTTCCCACACCCTCGAATAGCCTGTAGCCTCACTGTTTCTCTCCCCACCACTTTGCCTTGTTGCATCCCCCTCAGCCCAGCCCAGCCTCTAGCCTTGCCCTTTCCCTACCTGTAACCTCTTTCCCTTGCTATTTCCTCCTTCCCCGCAACCTCCAGGCTCACTGTTTCTCTCCTCTAGTTCTGAGATGAATAGCCAGACCCCACAGCAGTCCTTACGGGACTAGCCACACTGTCCGTGGGAGTCATTTTGTCTCGGCACCCTCAAATACCCAAATGCATCAGAGGTCCAAAAAGGTTGGGGATCTAGGTTAAAGGACTGATACACTGGGGCCAAATACAGACAGGAACAAATCTGCGGTCTTCCTGCTGGGCTTTGATGACAGTTAATAAACATGCAGAGTATATTTCGACTGTATCTGCTAATACTCCTATACGTATGCTTATTTAATATAGGGTGCACGTGGTCTTGATGGAGATCCTGGTCCTCGAGGTCTTCCTGGGGCACCTGTAAGTTTATCCATTTGTCCGCAAATATCTCGGGCTCATTCACCTCACCACAGGATTTGCAATGAAACGCATCGGACCAGCTGCCTCGGCATTCCCACTGGATGAGTCCCCATTTCAGCTTTATAAAGCCTCTAGTCCAGCAGTTCCCAGGCTCTGCGCTCAAGCATGTTCGGGTGGCCTGGGAAAATGGCTTATCTGTGATGGGAGAATACGTCACATCTGCAATCTGTGGTGCCCTGGGAGCCCGAAGAACTGACAAATCAGGCTGCCTGCTGCATCCCTGCAGGAGTAATTCCTTTTGATTTCCTGGCAGCTTCTGCTGAGCCCCACGTGGTGCTGTTTCTGCAACGGTTATTCCTGGTAGTGCGATGGAGCAGAATTTCCCACCCCCCACAAAGCCTGGTGCATTCTGCATGCCGCCGCTCCACGTTTACTGCCTTCTCGTTGGGGGTCACTCTCAGATCAGTATCACACAGAGAGACACGGAGACACGCACATTTATCACGTCCCGCATCCCCAGCAGGCTCAGTTTTAGCATCAAGAACCGTAGGGAGATGTCTGTTCATGCGTGATTTGGTGTGGCTGTCCTCACCAAGGGTTTTTAATGCATTTCATCTATGCGTGTGCACAAAGTGATCGTTATGATTCTGTACTTCTACGAGAAAATTGTCCCTGAAGCACATGGAATAATTGAGCACGAGCATTTCATAACTAGGCTAGTGTTTCAGATGCATTTTACGTGACGAGCCCTGCTGGACTCAGGCTGTCCTTACCAAAGTTGCGCTCAAATCCCTGGAGCGGTTGTCACATCAGTAAGGAAGCCTAGAATTTCACAGCCTTGTTTGTTTGGATAATTTCTAGGCTGCCTTTCCGTATTACGCTCCCAGGGTAGCATACAATTGATCATAAAATTACAATAAAACAGCAAACAGAGCAAAGATAAAAGCAAGGAAACTGCAACCATAAAATCAGCAAAACCCTCCAGAGCTATATCTTTAAACTGAAAACAGTTATAACATGCTGAACTACCTGTGTGAATAAAAAATTTTTTTGCTTGATACCAAAAGGCAAGAGGTTTGGTGCTAGGGGAGCTTCCTTGGCAGGGGTTTATTGGCTCTTCCTGCTATGCATTTATAACATTTCCAGTTTATAATAGGCTGAGAATTGACTTTTCTTGAGGCTTCCCTACATTTGAAGAAAGCGAGATCCCTGTGCACAGGACCTGGGATCCTAAGCAGGCTTCTGCAAACGGAAGTGCTCTTTCTATCCATGGATGGGTGAGAATCCAGCAGAGATTCCTGGGGATAGCAGAAGGTGGGGGGAGGTGATTTCTGCCAATTTGCCCCTGGCTTGCAGCTTCTCCAAACAGTTTCAGAGGGTTTTCAAACCCTCCAGGGCAGATTTTCAGGGGTCTCAAAAGCTTGTGGGGAAGGAGGAAATGTGCCTCCTCCCTTTCACTGGTGGAAGCAGCCTGTGGTGGGAGCTCTGCTCTGCTCCTGCCAGTGGGAGCAGCGTTAGGATCCCAACCAGTTCAATCCTCATTATCTACAAAAAGCCATCATGACCATTCTTTTGAGGCTTATGTGTCCACATGCAACTGCAGTAAGTCTTTGCAAATTCCTCTGCCTTTAGCAATCACTTACCTGTTGTTATTTAATTGATATAAGGGTTGGGCTTTTTAAAAATTAATATGGATATTTCCTTGCAGGGTGATCAAGGACCAAGAGGTTTACTGGGAGAGGAAGGTCCCAAAGGGGAGAGAGTAAGTTGTTATTTTTAATATTTGACCAATTAAGTATATCCTATTAATTTCACAACATAAGAAGCTGAATTATATCCCTGTTTACTTGGAAGCAAATCTGACTGTGTTCAGTGAGACTTATTCCCAAGCAACTGTGTGGAGGTTTACAGGTTATACACCTTGAATATATTTTGGCCTACAACTCCCATCAGCCTCACACAGCATAACCAAAAGTGAGGCATGAGGAGAGTTGGAGGCTAGAACTTCCCAAAGGGCCAGAAGTTAACCTGCCACTGAAATTCTAATCAGTACTGGAGGTTGCAGGAGAAAACTTACTGAAATCAAATGGGGGGAAATACAGCTCAAGGCTGATATCTTTGCTCATTTTATAGGAATCATTGTCCATGCTTTTTTCAGATAAGCTTCCATTAATATTTCTGACAGAGTGTACCTCTTTCTCTATTTTTATTAGGGCCCTCAAGGTTCTAGAGGAATTACTGGTCTTCCTGGGCCTAAAGGAGAAACTGTATGTATAGTTTGATTATTACTATTGTTATAGTTATTTATAGTAGCTTTCGTATTTTAATTACTATCATCTTCCGTTCTCTTGCAAGACAAAGAAAAGACATTATAAAACAAACACATCTTACATAACAAAAATGTGTTACATATGGTTTAATTTTTCCCTAGGGCTTACCTGGAGTTAATGGCCGTGAAGGGATCCCTGCCATGCCAGGAAAAAAGGTACTTCAAGTTAATTAATTAATTAATTAATTAAAACATTTCTATGCCGCCCCCATCACAACAAAGCCTCAGGGTGGCTCACAACATACATAAAATACAAGCAATAATTTAAAAACTGGTACCATCTCGGCTATATATTAAAATCTATAAATACAATAATATTAAATTAACAGTTAAAATAACTTTTAAATAAAAAGGTCTTCACCTGGTGCCGAAAAGCAAATAATGACGTGCCAGGCGGACCTCTCTGGGGAGTGCATTCCATAGGTGGGGCGCCACCGCAGAAAAGGCCCTCCTCTGGGTACTTACCCTCCTAATATCATTCACAGAGGGTTCCCGGAGAACAGCATCCGCTGCCGATCATAGGGGGCGGGCAGGCATATATGGACGCAGATGTTCCTTTAGATAACCAGGTCCCAAGCCGTTAAGGGCTTTATAGGTCATAACCAACACCTTGAATTGGGCCCGGACTTCAATAGGGAGCCAGTGAAGCTGACGGAGAACTGGGGTTATATGAGAACAACGCCCAGTCCCCGTCAGCAACCTGGCAGCTCTATTTTGCACCAATTGAAGTATCCAGACCATCTTCAAGGGAAGCCCCACATAGAGCGCGTTACAGAAATCTAGTCAGGAAGTTACCAACGTGTGGGTCACTATCACCAGGCAGTCGTTCTCCAGGAAGGGACGCAGCTGATGGATCAGCCGAAGCTGAAGGAAGGCGCTCCTTGCCACCGCCGTCACCTGAGCTTCTAACGACAGCTCAGGGTCAAGGAGCACTCCAAGCTGCGAACCCTGTCCCTCAGAGGGAGTGCAACCCCATTTAGGACAAGGCCCAAGTCCCCCACCCTGAAGCCCGAACCACCCACCAACAGGACCTCCGTCTTGTCTGAATTTGCCATTACTGTTTAATTCATTTTTTTTCTAAATTAAGATAATGTGTAGATTGGTGGAGGGCATGCATGGAGAATGAGTGCATACTGCATGTATGCACTAAGAACAAAACCACCAGCTATTATTAGTTGAATTAGTTAAATGAATCCTCTATATTCAAAAACATTAATGGTTTATCCAAAAAGTGAGAGTGCTTTAAGTTATCCTACTCTGTCAAGTCAATCCCAATATACTTTTTCTTGATCCCATCCATCCAAAGCTTCTCTTCTTCCTTCTGCCCATCCATCCATCCGTTCATCCTTGTGCCACCTCTGCCAATGGAAGCCCTTTCTGTCAGCAGTGATAACTAAATGGCCTGAAACAACATGTTCAGAAGCAGAATGTCTCTAAGTACCACGTGCTGGAATCAAACAAGGGAGGACGGCTGTTGTCTCCATGCTTGTACATTTCTCAGAGGCATTTGACCGGAAGGTGTCAGAAACAGGATGCTGCTGGACAAGATGAACAGGAGACTCACCAACTGAGTAGGGAACAGAAGCGGGACCTGAGCAACAGGCATCACACACTCCAGCCTGTTGAACCCACATTTGCTGCAGTCTGCTCTGGACTGCTCTGTGCTCTGAGCTGCTCTTTCTGTAGCTGCACCTCTGGACTTCCCGTGCTTGCAGAGACAAAAATGGGGAGGATGCCAGCAGCATCATAAATAAATTCAGCAAGCATGGTTTCATCTTGTTATCATTTCATCACAGATTTTATCACATATGCAACACAAGCAGCAAGGTGTGATGAGGGCCATGGTTTATTATTTATTTATTTATTTATTTATTTAGGAGACTTCTATGCCGCCCCATTCGCCGACGCCTCGCGGCGGCTCACATCCATAAATAAAGTTCCTTAAAATAATATAAATTAACAGTATGTTTATTCTATTATTTATAATGAACATTCATAAGCCACTTTACCTGCTAAAAGGCTATCAACCCATTTGAGAAGTCCATGGAGCCCCACAGAGATCTTTCCAGTTAACCTCCACTTTTATTTCTCCTTTGATCAATTTTCCACAATCATGAATTTCCCTTGTTATAGAGATTCTCACTTTTTTGTTTGGTTTGAATCGCAAAGTCATGCCAGACTCCTTGTGACTCCACAGACAACATTCCTCCAGGTTCTCCTGTCCTCCACCATTCCCAGGAGTACACCCAACCCTACACCATCTCTCCACTGACCCCATCCAGCCACCTCAACCTCTGCCGTCCCCTTCTCCTTTTGCCTTCAATCTTTCCCAGCATCAGGTTCTTTTCCAATGAGTCCTTCCTTTTCATTAGGTGTCAAAGTATTTGAGCTTCAGCTTTAGTACCTGACCTTCTCAAGAGCAGTCAGGGTTGATTTCCTTTAGGATCGACTGATTTGATCTCTTTGCAGTCCAAGGGACTCTCAGGAGTCTCCTTCAACACCACAATTCAAAAGCATCAATTCTTCAATTCTCACTTTTTAAACTTCAGTCAATTGTGACTCTTCATCATTTGTGCTTCTGTGTGGGAAGGGAATGATGGAGCCCTGCCAGTAGTGAGCTTCACACCCTGCCACAGAGGTTGTGCAAGACGTCTATCCAGCCGGCCGCAAAAGAACTGAAATTTGGGCAAAGCAAGGGTCATGATGATACAACTGTGCAGTTGCTGTCCAATGAGTCTCCCATGTCAAAGAGGCTTCGGCAAGGGGCGGCATAGAAATCTTTTAATAATAATAATAATAATAATAATAATAATAATAATAATAATAATAAATGGCCAGTCTGTCTGTTCCTGTTCCTGCCCCTTCTTCATGAAAAATACCATGTGACGCTCCAGAGTAGTCTGTGGGTACAGGCTGGGGAGCTAATTCTGTAAGCCTTGCTTGTGGATCTGTGCAGGCTAGAGCCTTAGGGCCTCTTCATCAGCCCCACTTACTCTGCTTCCTGCATGGTAATAATACAAATGGCAACAACCACACCATTGTAAAGAATACCACTACACACTGGTTTTTGCCATGTCCCCATACCCCTTTAAGGGTGGCTTAATGTACGATCAGATGCTGGAGGTAACACCTTGACCTGGCCAGAATGGTGATGCCAACACATTTCCACTCATGTTATGAGCCTTTCTTTTGTGCCTGTAACCAGGGCAGCTTGACTAGGCCACTCTTAGATTTTTATTTTGTTTTGTGTACTTACTCTTATCCCCGTAGCTTTCCCTACCTAGGATGCAGACCCAACCGCATCCCATGTCAAGCATGCCACTTTCTTGCTGCCCCAGCGGGATTTCTCATCTCTAGGCCCTCTGCCTTCCCTGCAGAAGGCTCCTGGGCTGTGGCAGCACCTGTCCAGGTGCTGAAAAACAATGGACTGTAGAAAATGCTCTAACATTGGTCTGTTGTGTATGGCACACTTCAGGCACTATAAACAGGTATTAGACTCCTTTACATTAGTGCTGGTGTCATATTGGTTCCCATTGGGCTGCTATCCACCCATCAGCCAGGGCGAGTTTCTGTATTAGATGGATACCTATTTAATGCAATATACTAATTTGTTTCTGCAACAACAATTTTCATTTAATTAATACAGACACATTCTTTCAGGGTGAACCAGGCAAACCAGGCCCTCCAGGTGATATAGGACTTCATGGAGTGCCAGTAAGTGTTCTTTGTATTTAAAATTAAAACATTTCCTGGACAAATAGAAGCCAGGTTCCTAGTGAGTGATCTACATTTCCTGTATGTTAATGTCAGGGATATCAGCTTATACCTGATAGTGAGAGACTGGGGAAGCCTTGAAGAATGACATTTTTAAAGGATTTTCTGTATGAGGTATTTATCATGCACCCATCATTCTTTACTCACAGTTGCTGGCAGGTTCATGAGACAAGGACACGAGCCTTTCGTTTTGCTTCAGTATCTTACACTTTCGTGAGGTTTTTTTTTCTTCTTTTTTTAGAGGAGGGAGAAAATACGACACTTAATTGTGAAAGCGAAAGGAAGTGCCATTTCATCCATGTATTTGTGCATTTCTGTTCTATCACAATGCCACCTTGAGGTTATGTGGCCAAAAAAGAGGAAAGAAATTTCATCAGTTCTGTGATGAAGCCAAAAGAAGAGATATTAGATTGCAAACTGATAAACAGCCTCATGTAGAAAAACTCACAGACAGTGTGATCAAGTGCTGTTAAGATGCTGTTAGCTGAATACAATGAGGGAAGTTCCAGCGTATTATAGCCATGATTCAAACAGGCTATTGAAGTGGATGCCAAAGGTTTCCGCTGATCCTGATGCCTTCCCTATGGCCAGCGGCCTTGCTGCTGGGGACGAATCGGAGCTGCAGTTCCACATATCTGAAGGCACGAGGTTGGAGAAGGCGGCTCCAGATGAATGTTGTTCTGCTTCCCTGCCTGCCAAGCCATGGGTCTTGCACTCAAAACTGCTCTCTAATTATAGATGCCAGCTCAGCTTGGAAAAGCAGGCAGTAAAATGAATGCAACTTCACACATGCTTTTGACATTGTCCAGTCAGGAATCGGCTTAAACATGTGCTTGAGAGGCATCAACTGTAGTTGTTTGAGGGAAGGGTGTACTTGTTTGAGGAGACCATGGGCACTATCTGTGTTCACGCAACATGATCATCCATGGTCAAGTGTGGGTTGTCATTATTGAACAATGAGTGTTGTTGAAGCATGGGCTATCATTATGTCTGAACCCAGCTGTGCTAGCAATCCATGGCTTATTAACCATGCACAACCCATCAGGAGCACCCGTGGTTTGTTGTTGAGCTGTGAACTGTGCATTGCTCACCACTGTGCATTGCTCACCACAGTCTGTTAGCATAGCTGGGTCCAGTCAACACAGGAATCCTTGTTTCAGTAACAAACCACAGTTCAGCAACAACCCACACTCAGCACATGCTCAGTCCTTGGTTCAGATTATTGTGATGTCTGAAAACAGTAGTGAGCTTCTCTGTATGTTACCAAAATGACAGCATCTATGCACAAAAGGGAGGGATCGACAGGATTAGGGGAACTCCAACATTTGCAAAAGAACAAAAAACTGGCAAAGAAGCTAAGGAGTGGTGGTGTACCCCCACCCCACTCCACCCCAAAAAACCAGCCCAGTGAGGACTGAGCATGCTCAGTAGTCACAGAGTGTTGCCTGAGTGTTGGGAATAAAAAAGGGAAAACTGCAGGGATGGTGTGTAGTATCCTGGGAAAGGACTTGGCTACTGAGCCACAACCCTGAACAGGAGCACTTCACACTGCAGCAGGTCATTGCAGGACCCGCTTGCAGTATCTGAGTATGGATGCCCACTGGACAGAAGCCAGGCATCATCATGTCACCAACCCCTGTTGCTGGTCAGTGTTTGGTGTTGGACTCAGAGTGTTCTTTTTTAAATTTGTATGCTGCCTACGAATTCAGATGGATTCTCTAGGTGGCTTGAGGTAAAAAGTAATGAATATTTGTAGTCAGAAAATGGTTACTGACTTTAAAACTAGCTTTAAAAACAATTATAGAGAGAAGCATTTCCAAATGAATGGGTATATGAGACACTTCGATATGTTAAAATACGTTTTTGTGTTTTGTTCTCTTTTAGGGTTTACCTGGCTCTCCCGGAGCAAAAGGTGATCCTGGCTTAAAGGTAAAGTGTTCTGAGCAATTTGGTAAATATCTGCTACAGATGTATTTTGTATCCCATTCTTTCTGCAAGATGTTCAGAGCAGCATGTATATAATTATCCCATTTAAAGGTAAGTTAAGGAGAGCAAAGAAATTATCCCAGGAAGCTCCATGGCTGGGCAAGGATTTGGACTTGGGTCTCCACGGTCTGGATCCAACATGCTACATACCAATAATACTGTGCTAGTTGTTGTGCCGTGCCAGCAAGCCGTCTCCGACTTATGGTGACCCTATGAACGAGGGCCCTCCAAATGTCCTGTCTTTGACAGCCCCGCTCAGCTCTCGTCAGCTCAAGTGGTGGCTTCCTTTCCTGCACATATTCCCCCCACTTCTGGGATCATCCTTTATTGTGGATGCCACAACCTCCGACATACTCAGTGAAAACAGTCCATGGACCTGATTTGGGAAATTGGCCAAATAGAGTGAGGACAGCAGAAGTTACCCTGACTCTGCTCATTGCATAAAAACTGCTCTGAGCCACAGTGCTCCTCTGAACCTTTGCTGTCTATCCTACCAAACCTCTGGCCTGACACCAATTTTTCTCTGCCTGGGCTTGCAAATCCTACTCCTTTAGTGAGAAGAGACCCAGCAGAGCTATCAGAAGTAGGAGGGGAAGGTTATGGATATAAAGTGAGAAAGGACATGACCATTTGAGAAGACTGTATTTAATGCTGATTAGAAGGAATGACAGAAGCATATTTAGATGTTTGGGATAAAGTATGATTTTAAATGCTTGCTTTGACATGGATACAGAGAACGGATCATGAGATATTTAACGTAATAGGAAAAATGGAAAGAATAGGGCCTGTTTATCTAAGAAGAAAAGCGGGTATGTGGGAATAATAACCATTGTAAAAGTTATGGCCTGCTTCTGGAATTTATCACAGAACTGGACTGTAAAGAAAATATATGAATTAGTATAAAGGCAAACAAACTATTTTAAAGGTTGTGGATGAGGTATAAAATAGTCCAGGGAGGAAAGGAGCAGATAATTAATTTGTTAGCATTGTTGTGAGCAAATAATAAACTAAGGAAATATTAGGAAATGTCAAGGGTGAATAGGAGTAGAAAATGGGTCAGTGTTTGATAGGAACTTCCAAGATGTGATCAAATACTCTGTGTGTGTTTAAGCATGTGTACTAGAGAATGAGAATGAGTGTGTGTGTGTGTGTGTGTGTGTGTGTGTGTGTGTGTGTGTGTGAGAGAGAGAGA
>NW_025335349.1:6351593-6388643 GCF_004798865.1 Varanus komodoensis | reverse complement strand
GAGAGAGAGAGAGAGAGAGAGAGAGAGAGAGAGAGAGAGAGAGAGAGAAGCAAGCATGTGGTGCTTGATTTTTAATGTATTTTAACTAGACCACTTCCCTGTAACTCTACTGAAATGGCAGGAAAGTAGTGTTTACTTTAATATGGTTAAACTCCTTTCTTTCCAACAGGGTAACGCAGGTCCTCCTGGAAAACCTGGCTTGATGGGAAATTCGGGTAAACCTGTAAGATAATTTCCATCTCAAGTTTCCTATGTTTTGTTTTTATTTTTACTGAATTACTTTTGGTGCAGAATCACTTTTCAAGCATGTTGTGTCCTTTTGCCTCTGCCAACAGGGAGACCAAGGACCGCAGGGAGAACAAGGACCATTCGGACCCAGAGGCCCACGAGTAAGTTCACTAGTTCTGCTCTCAGGTGATCTTATTTAGACTTTTGCTTTTCAGCCTGACAATGAAGGAGGCAAAGTATGCAGCAAAATTATTTTTTTGCTGGTTTCTCAGATAGACTCTTGACTTCCATATCAATTTCTTTCATTCCTGAATTAATCATGCAAATTTGCAGTATATGCTGATTTCTAGTGCAAAAGACTTCAGCCTCAAATCCCTGCAGTTGATTAAAACATTCAGACCAGATCTCAAAATGTGCTACTAGAAATTAGTTATAGTGGATGAATTTCACATCAGTAGATCCATATCTAGGAGAGTTTTCATGATTTTTAGTGGGACTGGTGTGTGTGTGTGTGTGTGTGTGTGTGTGAGAGAGAGAGAGAGAGAGAGAGAGAGAGAGAGAGAGAGAGAGAGAGGGAGGGAGGGAGAGAGAGAGACAGAGAGAGAGAGAGAATGAGTTCTGAGTTGGGCTGAGTTCCATCTCCATTTGCACAGGCTGAGTCAGCTTGTGTGTCTGTTGACCACATTCTGTTAACTCCAATTCCTCCTCCCGAAACACCCAGGTAGGTGATAGCCCCTATTAGATGACAGGCCAAACCAGGATCTATTTAAAGGAGCAGGATGCCTTTTTGGAACAATTCAGTTTCTCGTTACTGGCATGTTGGACTATAAGTGTATCAGATATATTCTTAACTGAGAAGTATCAGTAACAGAAAGATGTGATTCCAGAAGGGGAGTGAAAAAAACATATTGACTGAAGCATTCTCTTAAAAAAATAATGGCGTAATTAACTTTAAACAAGTGTTCCAAATGCACCTCATGGAGTATTAAACATCCTTTATGGTTGGGAGCATGGAGCCCATCGCTACACCTAGGCAAGTGGGAAGAAGATTAAGATGCTTTACAGCAACTTCCCCAACCTGATGCCCTTCAGATCTTTTGTACGAAAACACCAATATTCCTTACCATTGACCATTCTGCCAGGGGAGCTGGAGTCCAAAATACCTGCTGGGTATGAAGCTGGGGAAGGGTGAGCTCCAGCTGAGAGGTTTCACCAACCTGCCACCTGTGCTGCAACCTTCAGGAAGCCAGGGGGATTCGGGGAGCGGCAGTGCATGTGCTGCTTGTGAGCTCTTGACGCAACTGGGAAAACCTCCCTCTCGGCTCCCACTGCCGACTGTGCTGCTGTGACATCATCATACAAAGTAAACTGTGTGTATCACTGGGATGTCATTCTCACAACTTACTGGCTAGGCAGGACTTCTTAATAATGCCAAATGATGGCCAGTAGGCAGTTAATAAGGAAGGAGACAGGAGATAAAGTAGCGCTAACCGTTCGTCATGGCTCTTCCCTGGGCGAAAGGGACTCTAGAAATGTCAGTAAGTTCAAAACTGACGGTACAGAGCTATGCTTCAGAGCTGTTTCCTGTGATCACACGACATATTTCTGTGTTTCTTGTTTTTTAGTAGTGGGTTGGTAAAAATGTCTGCAAACGTAGGAATTGATACTTTTAAGCGTTGTTCTAAGGGCATAAATAAGCCACATGGACACACAGATTATTGTGGCATCCTATTGTTACTGGGCATGGTCAGTATCCTTTGATGAGTTTGTGGTCTTTGGTGAGGGAAGGCGCAAGAATGGGCTGGTGGAGGGTCAGCCTGATTACCTTGAGCTCCAGAGCTCTTTCAGAAGGTCCTCCTTATGTCTGGGTTGCCTCTTTTCTTTCTACCCATCCACTGTTGCTTTTGCTAGCATCTGTACAACTAAGAAGTCTTACTCTGCAGAACCACTGGCTCATGGTATTATGGTGGGATGGATGGACCTCTCCACCAGTAGAGCAGCACACCTGTGAAATCTCCTTGGGCCTAGACCTCCTGCTGGCAGTGTTCCTGCTGGTGCCAGGCCCTTAAATAGGGCATTCTAAGAAGATGGAAGAAAAAGGCAGTCAACAAGATCTGCTCCATTTAAAGCTGCTCACTCCTCTGGAGGGCTCCAGGATCAGGCCTGGTACCTATGCTAACCTACGGCCGGCAAGGCTACCCACCTCACCTTGGGGAGAGGAGTTTCTAAAAGCTGGATATGTGCTGGTAAGATTTAGCAAAGCAACCAACACTCCTCCCTGCTCACCCCTTGGCCTGGGTGAGCTTTACGGGGCTTTGATGTGGCGTGTGGCCTTGTCTGTCAGTGTCCCTGACACCTTACTTAGGATTGCTCTGCTTTTCTTCCTTTCCTTTCCTTTCCTTTCCTTTCCTTTCCTTTCCTTTCCTTTCCTTTCCCTTCCCTTCCCTTCCCTTCCCTTCCCTTCCCTTCCCTTCCCTTCCCTTCCCTACTTCTCTAGACAACACATCATAAAATGTGGCAGATTAGAAATAAGGCACGTAGCAACAGAAAGCAATAAAACTGGATAAAACATCAATAACATTCCAATAAAGCTGCAGCAATAAAACACCCCAAAACACTTGAGTCAGAAGGCTGGATGCATAGAATTGTCTTGGCCTGGGGAGAGCCAAGACATCCAGAGAGAGCAAGGGGATTCCAGCAATGGGGTTTCTCTTCCAAAAGGGTCTGTTCCCCACTCCCCACTCACTGGATCCCAGTTAATAATGAAAAGGCATAAATAAAGTGGAGGCAGGGGACTTGCTGGAAGATCTGAAGGCACAGGCAGGCTCAATTGAGAGCAGGCAGGCAGACGTGAAAGACGACCCACTGTTGTAGTGCTTCTTACTGAGTCTGTCTCTTGCATCATTCCTTTGCCTTAGAGGCCCGTGCTGCCCACGTTTCTAAATCTGATAGGGGAGTGTGGTACTAATAAAGCACCTCTGAGTGCAGTGCTGAGCCATGGCGTCTCTTTCAGGCTCCACACAAATATGGGAATGTAACATATTTATGAAACTGCAGTACACTGCCCCGTGATAGGACTCCTCATGCAGGAGTCAAGGAGTCTTCTTGCCCCAGCCACTCTCCTTCCAGCTGTGTTGGGCAGAATCCCACCATCCCTGACCATTAGACTTTCTGATTGGAGATTTTGGGAGCTGTACAATCCACTGTATCTGGAGGGCTCCAGGTTGGGGAAGGCTGTGCTGATCCAGCTGCAGAAAGGGACTGGGGAGCTGGAGGCTGGAAATTGCCTGCCCTGTGTCTGAAAAGCCCCATGCATTACGGAGTAGTGCCTAGGGAAATGGGTTTTGCAGAAGTGGGTTTTATACCTTTACAGGAACATTTGTTTTGCTTCCTGTTTTCCTCTAAAGCTCTAGCTAGTAGTACAATAGCTTCATATTTCTCCAAAGATGCCATAATGCATTTCCAACAATTGCAAGCCATTAGTAGCTCTGGGCAGGGCTCATTTGGATATAATTGACTTCTTCCCAAATTCCTCTCTCTGTACTGATGCCTACATGTATGCTTTTGGACAGTTCTCTGGTTAATTAAGAACTGCACAGTTTCCTAATTGGATCATGGAAGGTAATCTTCTAAACTATGCTTTTAATCCCATAAAGTACAAGTAAAGATTTATAAAATCAGCAGCCCATGAAGTTGTCATGCTGGGTTAATTATTAGCAGCCCCCCACTGTAAATGCTGGAAACAGAGTATTCAGATTAAGTTCTGAGGGTTTTTTCTTCTGTCTGCTGGTCTGGTAACCAGCAAGATACCAGACAAATTTTCCCCTTGTTTTATGTAAGCTGACAAAAGTGCAAACCATTCCACAATTCTATCTGGTCATACTTTGCTTGAAAAGTGTGGGGAAAGCATTATTATTTCTAATACTCTCTCTTGCAAGTATTATTCCCTTATATGCTGGTTTACAAACCAGTCTTCAGGAAGTCATTATTTCAATGGAAACCACCACAACATAATTAAGCTGGCATGAGACTAGTCATGCTGTCCAAAGCTATCTGTGCTTGGTCAGAAGTGTCACACTGGGCCTGGAATGGCAGTCCTAGCAAGAGCCAGTCAAGAGGTCTGCTCTTCTACTGAAGAGTCATCCCCACCGGGCCACCACATGAAGCCGCTTGGGTGAGGCTGGGAAAAGGGGCTGAGTCCTCGGCCTTGCCATGTCACATGTCTTAACGATGGGCTGAACATGTTCTGTGTGGCAAGGGCCTGCGTGAGTCGGATGTGGGTTTCGAGAGGAGGCAGTATGCAGGAGGGGCAACACGAAGCATAGTCCTGCCCGAGTGAACAAGAGCAGCCTCCATCGTCACAACTGTTGCAATGTTGCTATCGCAATGTCTTACTTGAGCGAAAAGGCAAATATCAGTCCACACAGAAAGACCACCAAGAATAGGGAGCAGACAAAAGACAAAGCCTTCTGTGAGTGGAACAAGGCCTGGTTGTGTGTGTTGTGGGTGGAAGTGACGAGTTGAGACACAGATTATGGTACAACCTGAGCTACATTGATTGAATAGTCAGCACCCGTGAAAGTGAAGAAGTGCAGCTTCCAGCCTAGAGCAGACCCTTTCCAGTACTCACTCTGGGGCAGCATGCATTGCTCAAGGGAAGGGCCCATGAAATTGCCGTCCCTCAGTTTACACCAAGCTGGTGTTGGAACCCTTCCCCGTCACCTTCTCCCAAAGCTACAAAACTAAACAGGTGAAGCGAGTCAGCCTCAGAGGCAATCCTTATCTCCACACTGGGTTGCAAAGCCCTGAGTGGAGGGCCTCAGGAAACATCACTTACCTAAAAGGTGCCTCCAGATTCTCACCAACCCCACTGAATAGCCCACATTTGGGATATTCCAAACCCAAAATGCCAAAGCAAAGTACATGGAGCAAAGTAACCAACTGGGAACAAAGCAACAGCATCCACCGCACCACAGTGTGAAATGGGCAGAGGCGCCCATGGTCCAGCAGTGCCGATGGGAGCAATGAGCCCAAAGTCCTACTCAACCCCATAACAGGTGACCAGCAGAGCCCACACTGCTTACAGGGAGGGAGGCAGCTGCAAACAGAAGAGGGTGAGGGTGGGGCTGCAAGGACTAATGTCACCCCCCCCCCCCACGCTGCCTTGCTCTACCTGCAGCCCCATTTGGATTGGGCAGTGTATGTCAGGCCTTCTCAACCCTCCTTCCCCCTCCACCTCAAAACTCCCCCGCCCCCAGTTGCACAGGTGTGGCAGGAGAGAATTTCATTGGAAGGGGTTTCCTCACCTCCATTTCCATCCGGTGTCCCCTTTGCCCATATCTGACCCTGGATGTTGGGGGACCTTTGAGAATGGCATGGAATTTGGTGTGTGTGTGTGGCGGGGGGCATCGGTGGAAGTGGTAATCGCACCTCCCTTGTGAATGGAGCGGCAGCTTAGGCTCCGGGTCAGGGAGTGAAGTCATGGCAACCCGAGTCCTGTACAGCCAATGCCAGGCCCTCCCAGGCAACGGTGCAGGAGCCCTTGCACAGGCCTTGCTCTACCTGCAGAAGGGCGGCCATTTGCAAGCACTCAAAGCATCCGGCTGCCCATCAGTACATTTGCCGATGAAGATGAACATGAATCCAGCTCTTAACTACACCGGTGAGGATTAAGTTGTAGATATAAACATGTATTTACTTTTTTTTAAAAAATGTGAGTGTGCATGTGTGCGTGAGTGGAAAGAGGAGGGAATAAAATACTACCACTGCTACTAATTCATTTGATGTATGAGCTCTTTCTATTTTCAACAGGAGGATGGAGGAAATTGTGGTTGACTGTTTGTCAAAACACCACAATAGGATGTATAATGTTGTAAATAAAAAATGTTTTTCATAATTCTTTTGCCCAGTAGCACATAAGCTTTGCTTCACATATATTATGGAAATTACTCTGAATTCTCATACTTCATTTTGGTTCAAGTCTGTTAAAATTCACCTTCAAGTATCCACTTTGAAATGACGAAGTCTCATTCATCATTGGGGTTAAGATGCCTGCACGAGGATGCTGCGTGCAGAGTCTGACGCAGTGGCCCCTCTTGCTTGGCCCTGTGGATCTTGATTGACAGCAGTGCTGAAGCAGAGGTGTTTCCCTGCCCTGCTACTGCAAACACCCTTAGCTTTCTTTAGTGGCAATGCAGAGAAATGAATCTTCACCTTCTAAACATGAAGCATGATGTGTGCATTCAATGATGTATGTACAGTCCCTCTCAAAACAAGAGGGTGCAGCTTTTAAGAGTAACGAAGGGTGCACCCCTATGCAGGTTTAGGCAGGAAAAATCTGCAACTCTGTGGAACTTGTGTCAGACTTTTTTCTGTCTGAACATGCATAGGATAAAGCCCTAAGCATTCAGGCTGTTTGAGAGGACTTATATTGATGAATTAAGCACTTTTCTTAATTTTAAAGATCTTAATGGGAGTCTCTAAAAACAAAGCAAAGGCACCTTGAATTGTGCCTAGGAAGCTGGAAAGGGAGCCGTGCACATATATATCTCAAAATAGGTCAGAGAGAGAACTAGGGAGAGGATGCTGTATCTTTACTGTCATGGCTTTCTTTCCTTAAAACTGTGTTCAGGATTCTTTCCCTTCCCAACTGCGAAGCCTTTCTCCACATGATGTCCTAAGCATGCATTCTGAGGCATTCTAAGGATCCGTCCCAGATTTATAAAACAAGGCCTAACCCATGCATGTTTTTATGATGGTAAAATCAATTCATGGTGAGTAGGCACTGTTTTGAATTGGAACTCAGGTGGAAAACCCTGATGTTTACAGAGTGGCCACTTGTGAACGTTTTCAGGGAGAGGTATTTCATAGAAAGAGTTCTCCCCATGGAAAGATTCTGTGAAATCCCCAACATCTCAGACACAGACGTGTGAATTGAGGCTTGGGTAGATTTCGAGCGAAACTGAGCCCCAGTTGCATGCAACTAGTCATGTGCCTTATTTAGTAGTCCAAGCTCCTTGCCGTATCAAAGAGATCCATCTTCTAGAGTCGTTTGGCCTAGGTGTGTTGGTGACTTATCCGCACACCCACCTATGCATCTCTGCTCACTGACTGTGCAAGAATAAGCCCCACAGATACTGAGGCGTTGTCTGAAGAACAGTTGAGCTTCATTCACATGTAATGCGAAATCCTGATCAGCTGATGATATTTCTGAACCTGCTGGAACGGATCATATACTCATATGCTCTTTTCTCCTCTTGAGTGCTATGATTCTCTCTCTCTGGGTTGTCTTAAACTGCAGCTTGTCACTACAACTGCACGAATAAACTATGGTTTGTGCTTGCAGTAATGATTTTCAGGGCAGGTGCAATCCATAGTTTGCCAGTCTGGAAGTAATGGAAAACTGCTGTTCAATACAAGTCAGGAAGGAACTTACAGTTTTAAGAAGAGGGAGCATACAAGCCCCAGTCTTCTTGTAGGCCCCTTGGAGCACCAAAATATGGCTTCAAATTACTTCTGAACCCAGTAAATGTATTGGCTGAACTAAGTTAACACAATGCACACGGTTGCAAAGCCATGGCTATTTCTTTCTTCATCCCAGGAGTTACTGGCGTAGAACATGTTTTTTTTTTAAGCGCCTTAATTTATTTCTCCTCCACCCACTGCCTGTCACACACAATAATGTTAGTGAAAATTGATGCCTTCAGTTGCACATTAGTCAGATGTCGCTCTTGTGGGAAGCAAGTAAGGCTGTTATCCTGTTAATACTTATTTGGAACCTAAGCCTCATTTAATGTAGAGAACATGAGTAAACATGCACAGAATTGTGCTGTTAAATAGTTTTCAAACTTATACATATTATTAATATTATTGTGACTGGAAACTTGACATCTGGAGTCATATGTAATAATCAAGTTGCAACAGCAGCTAAACTTACGGAAAAGGCTAATGAATCTTCTGTGTCACAGAAAGTTTTTTCTTAAGCATTTGTGTCACTCTGTGAAAGCCTTTTCTCAGGCAAACATAAGAATTTTCTAGAAGTGATGATTAGAAACTTACCTCCATTCTGAGTTATTTGATTCCTCCAGGATGCATTATTATTTTCAGTAAATTTCCAATCTGAGCCTTGCTTGAAATGTGATTTCATGCAATTTTGAGTCGTGAGATAAAATGTATTTTATTATGCATTTGTTCCTCTGTTCATTGTTCCACATCCATTTGTGCTATAGTTTCTTTACCTGAATATGTAGTAAAAGCTAGTCTTAATCTTTTCTCCTGCACTTTATGTCATCAGTTTTTATCAAGAATCTTTTTCATAGGATTATATAACCACTCCTATAACTGGCCAACAAACTGCCTTCAAAAGTGATAAAATGCAAGATTAAAAAGGCATATTATTGGTTTGTTCCATGGTGCATGTTCCTTTCTATTTTCCTCAAATTTCTAAAGGCCTCCATGCAAATAATGTTTTGCAAGACTTAGAGACAAACCTAGAGAGGATTACTGGTGAGGGTGTGAATGCGATGCACTCAAAAACATTCTGTGAGGCTATGAAAAGTTAAGAATCACAAGGAAGATGGAAATTGATGATTAGCCTCTTGAAACTGAAGGTGGAAATTGACAATCGGCCTCAAACGTTCAAAACCTAGAAGTAAAGCAAAATGAGTCCGTATCACCCTCTACGTAACTCCCCCTGTAGCTGGCGTAGAAAGGCATACGGAGAATGGAGGCCATCGGGTCTAGTTGATGCTGTTCTCCACCTTTGCACCTTGTAGCAGCGCATTCCTTACTGAAGCGAGTGTTATGCCATACTTTATACTTAAAAGGTTAAGTTGTTAATTACTTAAGTCCCATTAATCTCAATGGGTCTCTCTTACATAGGAGTAAATCTGGGTCCAAACCCATGTATAGTGGCTGCTCCCTTGGTAACAACGAGCAGAGCACCTTGCCATGCCTCTTCTAGGAGCTGCCAGGTATGCCTGGTGATGTGATGGGAACTTAACTCCTGGGCATCCATCTAATTGGAAGGCTCTGTGGACGGAGTCTGCACAGATCTCCCGCAACTCACATACTTTCTGCCTGTGTGGTCCTGGAAAATGGCTCTCAGAAAGTAATCACAAGTCCTTGCCGTTTTGTATGCATCTTTTTGGCTGCTAGGAGATAGTTAAAATTAATTGATTTAAGCAATAGTGAGCATTAATAAAAAGAGATAATTGTTGATGTTGCTTTCACAAAATATGTCTCTGCCTTAACAGCATGTTGTTGTTTCCTAAAAGGGAAGCAGAGGAGAACTGGGTCCTGCAGGCTCGGCAGGTCCACCAGGTAAAATGGTAAGCAGCCAGCGACGTCTCCCATCAAGTGTGTGTGTTTATTTTTTCAGGACCTTATGGCTCTCTGCATGGTCTGTAACAACTTTTTTCATTTATACAAGACATTCATGATGAAACACAAATAGGATCGTTTTTGGCTTTCCCCATCTTCACTTGTGATGCTACTAACCATCACATTTCATCATTTGAAGTCCCTAAAACGCTGCTGGGGGCCCATTATTTTTATGCAGCACAACTGGGGAGGAAAGCAAAAGTCCCTCTTTGCAAATTGCTTTAAGGTAGTGATGTTAGCTGTTACTTGTGTTATTAATTTACAAGAGGCGGGAGTGCGGAAAGGACAGCTTAAAAAAATTGCAAACAGCTACCTGGCATTAATAAGTAGTGAGGATGAATGCTTTCTTTGAAATCATTCAGACTCCATTTACAGAATTCCTGCTGGAAGGGCAGCCTCAGTATCCAGGCTCTGAAAGAGCTCCCTGTTGGAATGGAATGCTTGCCCCATTGGGCAGACAGATTACAGCATGCCCCGCACCATGAAAGCACAAACTTTTTAGCAGATGGGTTAAAAGCCCAGACACGAATCTTCTGACTGTAGCAGGTTGTATTGGACTGTTCAGAGGGAGAGGCACAAAAATCCCTGCTTTGTTACTCTCCCGAAAGAAGGTGTAGCCTGCCTGGTTGCCTTTTTCGACTACCCCTTTGTTCAGTCCCAAAACCCACCTAAGGGTGTGCTGTCTTTGATGATTTCCACAGGGTTCCGAGGGTGACATCGGCCTCCCAGGCGTACCCGGACCTCCAGGACTGCCTGGTGCTCGAGGTGACAGGGTAAGCCTTCCACGTACTGGTCCAAATGGTGATGCCTTACTTTGAGTTAAACATGTTAATGGAGGACAGACAAACACATTTCAGTTTTCTGATTCACACCATGTGGAGAAGCAGACATCAGCCCAAAGGGGAAAATGGTTGAAAATTATCAACATGCAGTGATTATATAGATACCCTTTTTTTTCTAGGACCCATGCGGTACAACTAACAAGCCCCCCCCCCCCCCGCTCAGTTTTACATGTCTGCTTCCCCTTTGCTGGTGTTCATAAAAATTCTCTTGCGGTCTTTGCAAGGATCTTCTTGGAAATCCTCCCCACAATCGAAGTTATAATTGCACATAGCGCTCATTGCCTTCCCATCACTTGGTATCTGGCCAGGTAGCGTGTTGCCCTCCAGAGACTGCTGGATGCAGCTGCCAGTGGCTGGACCCAGCACAGCCAGTGCTGAAGGAGGATGGGAACTGCAGTCCAGCCCCCTCTGTAGGGCTGCAGGTTGCCCATCTATGCTTCACTTTCTATGTACAGCCCTGGCTGCCTGATTAGCTGTCCAGCCTCTCAGGGGAATCATTCACTCTCACTTGCGTCCATCCTTTCTCAGAAAATGATAGCTACAAACCACCATGGATCTTTTTGATTTATCCTTTTGACTTTCTATACTGCCTGTGCATTGCTATTCCTTGAATTGCTGCTCAGATAAATTTCCAGGCTGTTTCTACATGGAGAGTGCCCCGTTTTGCTTTCCTGGTTGCAGAGGAGGTCTCTCCTGCTTCTCCCAAACTTCCAGCCTCTGGAAGGCAGCCACATAATTCCATTTGCACGCCTGCCTAATTTTAGTCAACTGCTTCCTAATTCACAGTGGCGGTTTGCTTAGTCGGCAACTTCTGGAAAGATCTTTGCTCTCAATTGATAGTCGAAGAGATCTCTCTCTTTCTGGAAAGGCTTCAAAACTTCAGAGGCTGCTTTGACTCTCTTTGCCTCTTCCCTGCTGGGGGATATTTGATGCTCTTACAAGCAGCACTGATCATTATAGCTTTAGCTTAGCTGTCAGAGTTCTGTAGCAACCCGTTCCAAGGAATTAATTTAGAAAGGGTTTGTTCCCAAGGAAAGACCAACAATAGGTAGCCCAGGCTAGTTGCTTGTGCTGGCTAGGAGACTTCTCTCTGCACCACTGGCTTCTGTGTATGTAGTTCTGTCAGAGGGGGACTAAGGATCTCTAAAAGATCATTCTTAGTACCTGTGCTAAATTATTATTTCCGGGATTCATTGGAGGGAAAGCCACGACACTTCAATGGGCAGTTTGTAAGGTAGACGTGTCCTGGATGTTGCTCTTGTATGGGGCCCAATCAGCTCGTTGATCTGATCTCCACCTTCTGCTTATGCTATACTTCTCCATCCATTCTGGTCCATTACCTGTTTGGGACCAGCATGCCTGTGTGCGGATGATGCGAGAGTGGCCTTTTCCAGGAACTCTTCCTGCATGTCTTGCAGAATAGCCAGGTATCCTCTTACAGAGGGTATGGCGGGCCATCTGTTTGAAAGATGGCCTGTGCATTTCTGGTTTAAAGATGAAGAACCACAAGCATTCTTTGCCATCAACAGCAGACTGAACAGCAAAACCCACCTCACCCCACCCAGTATTTCATATTCTGGAAAGATGTACTGTATTTCTATTTATAATTATTATTCCAAATATCCATCTAGCCATATAAATCAGCACATGTAAATTTTAGGTAAATCACAACCCCTCTATTTTTTGTTGATGCATATCTTCTCTTTCTTCTGTTTTGTTTTGGTTTCTGCAATTCTTACATGGCCAACCTAGCTTCCTTTAGTGTGTTGAAAAGGCAACCTGGGCTTTCAGGTTGAATGTACAGAAATCGGCAGTTTGGACTAAGTGTGGCCCAAAGCTTTGAGAATCACCCCACTCTGTACGTACACAATGGAAACACAAAAATAGCCAGAGGCAGCTGTTCCCCTGTAAAGAAAGGACTAGCTCTGCAGGATACGAGATGCGTCGGCACCCAGAGCGCCTCATGCAAAGAGTGGCACCAGCACCTGCCCAGCATCCTGGTGCAAAAGCCTCAGCATCACTTACGGTTGCATTGGGATCCATGCCCACATTGTCACCGTGTACTTATCCTTTTGGCCAAAGCACAGCGCTTCATATAAAAGCACTCTCACTATTACTTTATTTTGAAATGCAATACAAAATGTACCTTTTAGAAATGTTAGCTAGTAGCAATTACTGAATATGTTTTATTTGGTTCACTTCATTTGCTATTCCCCCCGCCCTGTACTCCATCTTTGTATCGTCTTGCTTCTCAGCAGGTGTTTTGCTCTCTATGCAAGCCAAGAGAAGCAAGAAGTGTAGATGAAACAGTCTTCCGAGTGCACGTGTGCCTTCAGTATAAAGGGCTCTGGAAAGCTTTGATATATTGAGAGCTCCCCCACCCAGCAGGGATGGGACAGAGACGGGGAAGTCGACTGTTAGAGAGCAAATTCTGCCTCACTGCATATTAAACTTTCCCATAAAGAAACACATAATGTATACATTAGTGCCCTGATTTTCAACATAGTTACTCATTCAATTGCACAGTTTTCACCAGATTTATGATGAAGTAAGAAAGTATATTTAGAAGTGGAGCCTTAATTAAGGGACTAATTTAAGGTTCTCTGACATTTGATTTAGTACTAAGCTCTGGCTGCTGATAAAATGCAAAGTCTTTCCCCATCCCTTTCAAAGAACAATAAGGGGAAGCCTTAACTAGATCTGGAAAAGGGGCAGAGTCTTCCCTTTAATACAAACATGACAGAAATTCAACAGGAGAAGCTTCTTGCATTGTGAAGTTAGAAAGTGCCACGCACTGAATTCCATCTCTACCATGAAACTGTTTTGTGATGCATGTTTAGGCAGAACATGTTCCGCAACTTCCAGCATTCTGGAGGAGTGCTAGTTCCTTCCGTCCAAACATGCATAGGATTGCACCTTAAAGGTGTTGGAATCCTTTCAGAAAGAAAGGTAGAATTCACAAGTACTGCATTTACTAGGGGCCTTTGCTAGAACCATGCAGGGGGCTTAACTGAATGTCCCCATCGACACATCCCATGATAGTGGGACAAGTGAGGAAGGAAAGAATTCTGGAAACAAGTTATTTGAGAGGCAGGGAGAGAGAACGTGTGCACTTTGGTATGAAAATAAAAAGGAAGACAATGGAAAGAGGGTTAGCATTAGCACTGAAAGGTCAGAGAGCTGTTCTGTACATGAGATCACGTTGTTTGAGTCTGAATGTAACTTAGAATAATTTAGCAATGCACATTTTGCTGTCAGTATTGCCTGGTTCCAGTCTCTGAAGATCCAGAACTGCATTGGAGCGAGCGGTTTCATAATTGTTCAGATTAGAAGGCAGGCCGTGAAGGTGGTAAACTGAAGTCAGAGGAGGGAATCGTGCCGTGGCTACCCTGGAGGAAACGGTGCCTGCAGTCTCCACATGCCATATTAGTCTTCTGCCAGCAAAAGGAGCACAATGGATGGGCAAGGTGGATTTTTGAAGGCATTAATTACTCAGCTTCGCTCCTCACTGGGTTTTGCTCTAATGGAACTCTAGATCATAGCAGTAGCGATGAGAATGAAAATAGTCTAAGCATCTACTCAGAAAGGAAAGCTGTATAAAGATCTGCCTCCCTGGCTGCCCCAAGGCTCCTTGGCTGAAATGGGGGATTTCCTCAAGGCCTGGGCATTGTCCAGCTGCTGTGATGTTCTGCCTTTCTCTCTGGATCAAGGTGTTTTCAAATAGCACTTGTATCATCAGCTCTTCTTACAGAAAAACGGGTTAAATGTATTTTATAAATAAACACTAGAATTGGTTGTGGCCCAGCCATAGCACAACTAGCCAAAAGAAAGGAAATCCAGTACTCCTGGATTAAGATGTTGGCATGATAGTAGCTCATGCCAGAGACTCCTGGCAGATGCACAGAGCCCTGCCCCAGGTGAGTCACCGGGTTCAGGGATGGCTCCAGGTGCACAGTGGACGTTGGCGCCGCCTCTCCAAGTGCACCGAACGGGGATGCAGCTTTCAGAGGAACTCCCCCCGTGCACCAGAACATGTTCATTTGTGGAGCCAGATTTAAGTGAGTGAATTCTGTGAGTCACATGGGCACTTGGTCTGCATCTTTTCAATGGTTTGTTAATTAATCTTAATTTAATTCAAAGTTCTATGATATAGGAGATTGTTCTTTGTTTTCTAGTCACATATTGCTTGCTTTCTGCACGCAGACATATGGCTCACCATTCAAATGTTTAGGCCATGTTCAATGTCTCTACAGTCACTCATTGATAGGGCTTTTTAAAAATTGTACTATTTTTAATTTGCACATAGGGTTCAGTTGGTGAACCAGGGCCTAAAGGAGAACAAGTGAGTATTTATTTATTTAAACTTTATTTATTTGAAACTTTTGTATTCCCTGGCACTGAAAGGAAAGAGATGCATGTTCTCATTGCATCTTAGCCTCCCAACATTGCCAAAACTCTGGACGTGCCTGCTGCTTGCTGCTAATACATGTCTTGTTATAACACAGGGAGCTGCTGGCGGAGAAGGAGAGCCGGGAGCGAGAGGCGACTTTGTAAGACCCGCTTTTCAATCCACTCAGTTTTGAAGACTCAGATGTAGAACTGTCAGATGTAGATTTTGCTTCCCGTAACATGGACAAATAGAGTGTAGCACGTCCTGCTGCAAGAGTTGCACATTTAGCAGGGCTGAAAAGGAGACTCTGAGTAATTTAGAAATGTCAGGCGAGATTCTAAAAAATGGTTCAAGTTTTTTGATAACCTCTAGCTATTGGACAGTCCCAAGGAACCTGAGTGAGTTTGTATGGCACAACAACCACCCTGGGGATAAGCGATGGTGTGTTGGTGACTTTCTGAAGTACCTGCATTGAGCTTGACAGATGATCGAACTAAGCATGGTTGCTGCAATCCCCCCTCCTCTGCTTCCCTCCCCTTCCTCCAGGCAATACCTCAAGACATCCTGTGAGGAAGGATGGGGCTCCTCTCCCAGAGAGCCCCTTCGCTGAGCTGGTTCCAGCTCACCATGGCTGCCCACGAGTCCTCCTTGCGTGCACAGGGCTTGTGCCCTGACATGCAAGACAGAAACTTCCAGCCTGGCCTGCAGCACCATGCAAAGGGCTGTGCACTTTTCCCTCGCAGTGGGCAGCCCCCATCCTCGCCTCAGCTGAGGCTGGGCATCGCTTCCCATTGCACGCCAGGGCTATGAGAACAAAGCAGAAAAATAGCCTCTTTGCCCCACTAGTGCAAACAGGGATCCTGCCCTGAAGTGCAGCAGGAAGAAAGGGGGAGCTGGTTGGTCACCCTGCCTCCTGTTCCCTCTGGAGAAGGCAGCAGGGTGTGTGTGTGAGAGAGAGAGAGAGAGAAAGAGAGAGAGAGAGATTTACTCAGCAGTGCCTCTTCAGACAACAGGGCTGTAACAGCAAGCAGATGGCCAGCTCCTGCCTTCTACTCTCAGGCAGGAAGTGGGAGTGCCGAATTCACTAGCTGGCACTGCGCTGTCCTCCAGGCAGTGCCGCTGAGCAGCTCTGCCCCCCCTCTCTGCTGCCTCCAAGTAGACCTGAGGCAGAAGAAGGCAGGGCTGCCTGCTCTGCTCTGCGTCATTGCCCCGTGTGGGGCAGCACCACAAGCTCCTGCCTCCTGGGCACTTCAGGGTTGCTGTACTGTATTGGAATAACTGTTGCCAAAATAGCAATTCCACGCATTGCAGCAGGTTGGCAATTAAGGAGCAATTGCCCCAGAAGCTGTAATCCACAAACCAGCCGCTTACTGGCTTACTTCATCAGTCGGCTGGACTGGAACTGCTATTTCTAGAAGCTTTGGAATGGAGAAGACCAAGGACAGCTCCTGCAGCCCTCACAGTTTTTTCATTGTGTCCCGGATTACAGGATGCCTTTTCGGAGTGTTTGTGGGCCAGCTCCCTTGCCAACAGTCATACTCTGAATTTGGTGTCGACAGATATAAATATGGTGATCAGGATGTCACTCTCCTGCAAAATCTTATTCTAATGTTCCTGGTTACTGGCTCAGATTATTTCAGCTTTGGCTTTTCCACTGAAAATTGTGTACAGAGTGTGCTACTATAGGTCTGTACTAGCTAGTTGGATACTAGTTGGATACTAAAACTTTACACTGGATTTTCATAACGTTATTTATTGTGGAAGACAATGCAAATGCTTCAGAGGTGAATTTTGAATGTGGCATATAAATGCATAAATGCATGAAGGAAGCACTGCTTTCAGGAAATATTTACCCAAAGCAAAAACTCCAAATTCTTTTTTCTTCAACCCTTTAAATTGTGAATTTATAGTAGGTTCTTCTGTTGTATTATTTCTTTAAGCTTATATCTAAGTACAGCAAGAAGTCTCATTTTCCCTAATGGTGGTATACTTTGTAAACATTTAGAGTACAATATGAGATTCCTTATCTTTAAAATGCACAGATATATACCATCCTGACATAATTCATCTTGTTTTGTTAGGGTGACATGGGATTGCCAGGCCCTAAAGGATCTGTAAGTATGATGAACTACATTGTTATGAAAAATCAAAACCATAATAAATCAGTAGAATATTTGCAACGAGAGAGGGGTGGTTAATGCAGTTTAAATATTTAGTTCTCCAAGCAAGGAAGTTAAGGAAAATATAAGACATCGTTCATCATTTTCATTTTAAAGCTGTGGATTACTAGAGGGGTTCTCAGAGTGAGAAAAGTGACTTCCTGGTTTGTGGAATATAGAGAGTTGGTATGTACTGGTGAAAAGAGAGGTAAATTAATGAGTCAGTGTGGGAAGGGAACAGAGACTTCACAACAGAGGAGTAGAACTGTATCTGTGGACTGAATTTTTATACTGGTCACATATAAGGCTGAGCATCTTTTAGGCTTGTCACGTAGACTCTGAAACTGCAGTCCTTTTCATACTAACTTGGGAGTAAATCCCACTGAATTCAGTAGAGCACACTTCCAAGTAGAACATCTAAGACTGCACGATAAAGAAGGATGCAGAAACTGATTAGGACAATAAAGGATTTCACTGCTAGCAATGTTTTTAAGAACTACGTAGTTGTACCCCCTTTTTTAAAACACACACGTGTGCTTATAAGCACTTTCATGCATGCAGAGATAGGGATTGGCAGTGGGAGTGTTCGGCAATCATGACTGAGTTAATAGCATGTGAAGCATGGTTATTGACATCCAAATAAACCAGCATATGGAACTAGGGTTAAACTTGGTTTAATATCCTGGCTTGTTTAGAAGCTAGGGATCACAGCCTTCTGGTTCAGATGTTACAGATTCCATTACCTGAAGACTTTCATACACTAAGAAACCTAGTCTAAGCATAGCCACTGTGTGCTTGATGGCTTGGAAAAGAAAAAGGGGGCAGGGTTAGCTATGCCTTTTGATGGGCAAGAAAGATCAGAAGGACAACACCAAAACAGAAAACTGCAGCAGTTCTTTTAAGAAAGAATCAGCAGGCCTAGTTCAGACTGGCCTGCTCTTGACTGGCCTCCCACTGGACTTTTGAAGTTACATACAATGCACTTTTAGTTATTTGTTTAATCTGACTTCCTCATATGCTTTCTTACAACTGAGCTTGTTGTTTATCACTTCAATTTCTATATGTTTTTCATGTGCTAGTTTGGAACTTATATTCCTCATTGATGCATGAGAATGCCAGCTAATAAATCCATATGAGCAACACTCCTCGGCTTGGGAGCACCTTGTCTGGAATCTCCCCTTGTTTGCAACCTGGCTCAGCCCAGGAATTATTGCTGTAACATTCAAACCAGGTCCGTGACTTTGTTCCTTTGGAGTCTGAACCCTACAAGGCTTGGTGTCAGCAGCTCTATAATTGCATCTCTTCTTATACCTGCCAAGAGGGACCAGATGTCCCGTGAATGTGTACCAGCTCTGTCTTCAGATCTCCTTTACTGTCTGGACCAAACACGTCCCTGCTCTGCTCTTGCCCTTCGTCCCATCCTGCCTCACCCCAGTTCCTTTCTCTGCATGCATCTCCTACCCCCTAGTTTTTGCTTAATGCATCCCATAGTCTCAGAACCAAACCTTATCTTCACAGCAAAATATGAAAAATTGCCCAGATGAATAGCAGTTGCATCACTGAGCACTGAATTAGAATTCATTTGTGCAAAGATCCTGAATTATCCTAGGATGCTATTTATATTATAAACAATGCTGGACATCTTGGCGAATAAAGCCTTTAATACAGGATGCATTAAAATGGAAATGCAAACTGGTTTTCATTCTTGGGAGGTGGGGGCTATGTAGTCCCTGAACATGCACACACCTAGTCTGAGCAATGAAATTTCAAAATAGGAGTGTAAATCTGCTGCCCCCCCCACAAGATCTAGCCCAGGGCAAGGTCCTGAAAAGGAAAGCCCATTATATGCTCGCAGGATGAGGGAGAACGCAGAAATGCGGTTTCAGGAGAAGCTGTCAGATACTAGGAAGCCTTGTAAGCAAAAGCCCGTTATCGATGTCTTCTGTTTCCGACATTTTCCAAAATATAAATAAAAAAATTCAGGGATGAAAAGTAACATTGGCATAATTCTTGTTTCTCTGAGAAGAGAAATAATTGCAGTCAGGGTTTTCCCCCCTTGATGGTTTCAAAGCAGCAGTTTTCAAATGCTTGTATTACCCATTTCTAGCTTATCTAATATTTATTTCTTCTGCCGTTATATTTATAGAATGCAGAAATGAGTAGCTTAAAAGCTCTCATGATTTATGGCCTTCTTGGTAGTTAAGCTGTTTTGAAATGTTTAATATATTCATAGGATTTGTGCAAAAGCACAAGTTTAGAATTGCTTCAGGGATTCCTATTGCACTTGTAACGTCTCGCTGTGGAGGTGCTTGCCATGCAATAGTCCTTTCCTTCTCTGTTGACCAACAGCTATGCATAAATGTGCTCCCCCAGAGTGAAGCCCCAGTCTCTCTGGCTAAAGCGAAAGGAACCTCCCTCCTACCTCTTCTGTGAGGCTTCAGAAGTGCTGCCACTGGGTTCTTCCTTCCGCTCCCGTGCGAGTTCTAGCCAGGGCTTAGATCAGAACCCATCGTGCACAGCAGCCACATCGAGAAAGGGCATGCTGGAACCTTCTGGCTTCTCTCTTGTGCCTGTTGACCAGGGATCCGAGACTGTCAAGGGAAGGCTGGCCAGGGAGCTGCCAAGTCTCATGCCCAGCAGAGGCCCCAGCCAGGAGCCCGGGCGTCGCACTGCCCCTTCCCCACTGCAGCCGGCTTGTTCCCCTCCCTCTGGCTCTGGCCCTGGCTCTGGCTCTGGCTCTGGCAGTGGTGGTGAGAGAAGGAGGGGCAGTGGCTTTGCTCCCTGGCAAGTGGCAGCAAAGTAGAGGTGGAGGGCAAGGGGAAATGCAAGAGGGTGGCAGTGGCCGTGACAAAGCAGGTTCTCCAAGGGAGGGTGGGAGGGAGGACATGGGGGGTGCCTTGCCCAGGAGCCCTCGGCAGCCTGGCCAAAGTACCGCTGGGGCCTTCCTTCTCAGAAATCTCTAGAACTGCGCAGACATGTAGAGACACTCACACTTTGATTGCCTAACTGGCCTTTCTGTTTTGCAAAGATGCAAGTCTGCAAATGTCAAATCATAGTTCTTCCCAAGAAACCCCGTAGTAGATGACTCAGAAACCTGAGCACAGCATCAGAGAGCTGTTGTGGCAGAAGAGTAATATGCTTGGTTCCTCCTTCTTCTTTTGCTCTTTCAGGCTGGGAATCCCGGTGAACCAGGGTCACGTGGGCCTGAAGGAAGCCGTGGCTTGCCTGGCGTAGAAGGACTGAGGGGGCCACCTGGGCCACGTGGTCTGCAAGGTGAACGAGGATCTCCTGGTCTGCCTGGCAGCCAGGGCCCAGCTGTAAGTAATCGTTCCTTGTTACGCACCTTTTTGTGTAATGACAAGGCTTACGGCTGCATTAGAATTGAATCTGCAGCTGGAAAGATGCTCTGTGTGGCTTTACCTAGCAGCAAAGCTTGATGCTGTAGCCGTTGGGTGTCATGGCTGTCACATTATCCTGCTTGCAGCTGGATCCCATGGATCTGCTTCAGCTGGATATCTGCCTTGCTGTAGCTAAGGCAGTGCCTTCTGAGAGGCAGGGGAGGCTGCGAAAATCTGTTTTGGCCCAAGCCAATGTTCACGTCTTGCTCCGAGCACAAGACACTCCTCCAGGGGCTTTTTGCATCCCATGAGGGGGCTGCAGGCAAGTCCTCTCCTTGCTGTGCTGTGGAACCTTGGCAGAGCTCAACGGGCTCTGTGACCTCGCCAGCCTAAAGCCAGTCCCATTGCTCAGGAAGCGCTTGCATGTCCGTGGAACCCCAGGAGCCGTTAGCTCAGGGGCTGCTGGAGTGTTATGCTCTGTGTGTCCACTTCCTTCCAAGCACACCCCATAAACAACCAAGTCTAAAGAGGTAACTGAAGATTACTGTAAATGCCAAGTTTACACAATTGTAATCTGTGCCATGATTGTGGTATGCATTGGGTTGGGAATCCTTTGTCCCTGTGTAGCTTTTATGTACAACCAGTGCGTTTTGTTCTCACCACCTCATTCCATTTTAGATGTCTCAGTCAAAATAGGGAGCACAGCCAGATCTTGACTGCTTATGCCTGCTCGGATGCCAAACTTTTGCATACAACACATAGTGCCAGTTTGGTTATTGCCACTGAGCAATGCCCTGTGTGGTTGCTGTCCACTAGTTCTCTTGCACTGGTGGAAAAGGAAATCGCAGTTCCTGAAACATCTCAGGAATTATGGAAACACTTATTTCTGGACTGGGACAGCTCAGCAGAGCCCCTGTCTGCTGCACTAGCATTTCTGCTTGCTTCTGGTTGTTTCAGGAACTGGTTCCTGCTGTGCTAACAGGATGTCCTACTTGCAATGCAGCTTTGGGCTCCGTTGAGTATTTTACTGGAAAATCCCAAGATGGTGGAGTCCAACGTGGTTCTCCCCCACCCCAACATTCTCTCTTTGGGCTCTTTCCTTCTGCTTCATCCCTCCCTCCCTCCCACCCACCCTCCTCAGGCCGCCCGTGTGGCTGCTCCTCCCCACCCTCATCATGTCTGCAGTTGCATTTGGAGTGCTCGGAAACACGGAAAGGAGGAGCTGCAGGACGGCATGTCTGGGTATGTGGGTGCTGCCTTGCTTGCACCTTCTTTCCTGAGTTCCTTTGCATCCTTCATCATTTTATCCATCCTCATCTTCAATATCCTCATAAATGGTGGCTAAAAGGTGATTAAAACATTTTAATAAGTTTTATTTGAAATTATAATCCTAAAAACAAAGAAAAACTAAAAACAACATCAATCATCAAAAACATTGGGCCTGCTGGGTCAGCCCCCGCATTTTTTTCCATTTATGACAACTTAAAAACATATTTAAATCTATACAAAGTCCCATTTCTCTAGCCAATAATAAAAAGAGTCCCAGGTTTGATAGAAGTCAGTATCTTCTTTCTCCTTCAATGATAAAGTCAATCTATGCATTTCTGCACAGTCCAAGATCTTTTTAAAAATTAGTTTGTCGGTGGCTAGTTCTTCACTTTTCCAGTGTTGAGCAAATGCAATCCTCGCTGCAGTAATTACATGTAAAATCAGATACATTTCTTGTTTGCTAATGTCCACAGGTATAATGCCGAATAAGAAGACTTCAGGTTTAAAAGCTAAAGGTTTTTGTAACATTTCCTCAAGCCAAAGGTGATTAAAACATTTTAATACTATGTTTATTATTTCAGGGCAGAGAGCCAACAGATGCCCACATCAAGCAGGTTTGCATGCGAGTGATGCAAGGTAAACTTATATATTTTTATATATTATAAGTTTGAAAGCGAGTGTTCTTTTAAAAAGCCAAAAACACTGAATTTCACCTGGCCTGCTTGAGGGTCATAAATTTGTTTACATTTAGAATGTTTGTGGCATGTGTGTTCTTTCTCAGAGCAATGTGTGTGCTTAAAAAAATGAAACTAAACAATTAGTTCCATAAGTGGAGCTGGCTGGAGCTGGGGGTCAGACTAGATGGCCCGGGAGACCCCTTCTGGTTCGCTCTGTATCTGTTTCTAACTGAAAGAGAAACTTTGGTGCTGGTGCTGGTGATCACCTTTACTAAATTTTTCCTTCTGGGAAGATTTCATTTCCAAGCAAGGGATCAATACCAGTTACTCTTGAGAGCAGCTTTGCCTTAGCTCCAAGCAGCAGGAACAGGACACCTGGCAGAAAGCAGCTCCGAGGAGGACAGTCGCTGATACCCTCAGTGGTATTTTTGTCCTGTAACGTGTCAGCCAGCTTCCCCCAAGCTGGTACCCTCCAAATGTTTTAGATCTCAGCTCCCGTATTCCCCGTCCAGCCTGGCCAATGACCAGGAAAGCTGGGAACTGTGGCCTAGAACATCTGGAGGGCACCAGGCTGGGAAAGGCTGATGTAGGCCGGCCTTTGTTTCTCAGTGGCTCCTGCCTGCCGCATCGCCTTCTTGCTGGTGCTTCTCCTCTCCCGTCTCTGACTCCATGCTCTTGCTTTGACAGAGGAGAGGGGCAGCTTTACTGGGCGGTCATGCAGGGGCGAATGAGAAAGGACGTGGTTCCTGCCCACGTGAAAGGAGTGTGTGGAATGGGTAGGGAGCGGGAGGGGGAAGAAGAAAGGGCCACCTCGTGCCACTTAGTGATCACACCCATGTAACATACGGAAACTGCAAATACCCCAAATAATAAAGGTAGTTTGGGAAACAATGGAACATTTGAGGGAAATATAATGTGAGGCAGGTCTGGATAGCTTTGGGGCAACCAAAATGATCAAGGGGCCGGAGCACCTGCTCTGTGAGGAAAGGTTACCACAGTCAGGCCCTTTAATTTAGGAAAAAGGCAAGCAATAGGGGCATGGAAAAAGTGCAAAGTTAGGTATGGCATGAAGAAAGTGGCTAGGTAATACTAGAACCTGGGGTCTTCCAGGGAGACAGAATGGCAGGGGACTCAGGACAGAGGAAAAGACGTGCCTCACATCATCAGACAATGGAATTTGCTGCCCCAAGATGCAGGGATGACCGTTAGTTTGGATAGCTTTTTAAAGGGACTGGACTAATTCATGGAGGATGAGGATTTAACTGTGTGCTGTGTGAAGAAGTACTTCTTTTCCTTTTCCACAAATGCTGGCTTGCAGCCATTGTGTTCTCACAGAATGCTTCAAAATGGGCATTGAAAAAAAGTACCATCCAAGTACTGCTGTTTCCTGTCCGTATGAGTGCTGTGTCATCTATGACAGATGCATGTTACCTGTGATCCTTTCCATCTTCTGCCATATAAATAAATTACTCACAATTTTGAGGAATATCTAAAGTTTGCTGTTGTGTGCCGTAAAGTCATCTCTGATTATCATGACCTTATGGCCAAAGGCTCTCCAGAATGGCCTGCCCACGACAGCCCTGCTTAGCTGTTCCAAATTCAGGGCTGTGGCGTCCTTTACGGGGTCGCTCCATCTCTGCAGGACAGCACCATAAAAAGCCAGGCTCTGGCACTTCTGTGCTGTCCACTGAATAAAACTTGTAAGAACCCCCTGCTTAAGCAAGTAAGAAAAGAAAGTAGATATGAGTTTTAAAATGTCTTGGCAATTGCTGAGGGATATGAAATGTGTCAAATTAATTTCTTTGCGATTACAAATGAGTCTAAAAACAAGTGAACTCCTATTGTGTGTCTTCATAATTTCTTCATTGTTTTCACTGAGCAGAACATCTGGCTCAGTTGGCTGCTAGTCTGCGGAGGCCGGAATTTGGTGCTCCAGGCCTCCCTGGCCCGCCTGGCCCACCTGGAAGCCCTGGACCTCCTGGAGAAAATGGCTTCCTGGGGCAGCTTGGATCCCGAGGTCTGCCGGGCCTTAAGGGCCCTCCCGGTGATCTTGGGCTGAAAGGCCCCAAAGGTAAGAGGCACAGAGTGGAGTGTTAGCAGTGCTTCTGAGTGAGTGCCATGGGAGTGAATGGCTGGATTCAGACTGCATGTCGTGACTCAGCCTGGACCCTCGGAATCCATAGGCACAGAGCTGCATAAGCAGCCCACACTTGGAGGTCGTTCCGTTTTGTAAGCCCAGTAAGCAAGTGTTAAACCATCCTTGCATAACCCTTGAACACACCAGGGAAATGCAAAAATAGTTTAACACTCACATAAGCACTGGCACGGCATAACTTGACAACCCCCAAATGGATGTCGCAGGCAGCAAGGCAGCTCTCTGGGGATCACGTAATCCCTGGTGAGCTGTCATGCTGTCCTTTATTCTTCCTTTAAGCCCCTGCGGCGTATTTCACGGGGGAAATGTGTTGGACCTTTAGCCCCGCCTCCCAAGCATCACGTACCAGGCATGCTTTCTGGATGCTTTGTCACCGAGGAGATATCCATAGGATTGTGCTGGAGAGTTTGGCTTACATATTTAATGTATTGATTGCTGCTGGATGTGTGTGATATGGAGCCTAAAGGAAAATGTGTCCAAGTTGATCCAGAATTAAATTAATAGAAATAACTTCAACAATGTTCATTCTGTCTTTGAAACCAATACCTGAAGTAACCTTTCCCTTCTCATTTTGGTTCAGGGAAAGAGGAGGAAAACAGTTCCATCTTTTTAGTTAGTTTCCTCCATGAGGGTTCTCCAAACATCCTAGCTTCTAGTTCTCTAGGCTGTCATACAGATTAGGGATGTGAGGCCTGGAAAAGAAATGGACAAACTGGAGGGTAAAACAGTCGGATTTTTATTTTGGAAGCACCTAGCACCATTTTTTCTTTCCCAAACATGGACAACATGTTGTAGTTTTGGATTATGAAGTCGTTCTTTTAAATGATGAGCAAAGTTTTTAAAGGAATGTGTTTATGTATTGTTACCCAGTCCTTATTGCCAATGATTTCTACAGAAAAACTGCAGATGCAAAATTTCTGGAAATAAGTAAGCCATGTGGGGGTGGGGGCTGTAGCAAGACAGCTCTCGGCCTCCTTCCCTCAGCCACTTGGGTGCTTCTTCTTGATGGCTGAAAGTAGCCATTTGATAAATTGCACGCCGCAAGGCTGATGGGAGCTGAAGTCCAAAATACTTGGATGGACTTAGTTTCAGAAGGCTGTCCCAAAGTGGCTTTGGAGCTGAAAATAGCACTACAATAAACAAACTAAAGCCACCTTGAGTTCCTCGGAAGTAAAAAGTGGGATATAAATAAATGAATAAATGTTACACATTTTTCCATTTTCCCCAACTTCCCATTACTGGAATTTTTTTTTTTCATCTCTAGTACAGGCTTGCTGGAGTATCATGCTCATCCTGGGGTAAGAAAGCAGAAGCTCCAGCCCCAGCCAGATGTCGTGTGCCTCAGTAGGAAAGTGTGGCAGAGCTGTGCGAGACCAGGATCAGTGCAATCAGTGCAATGCTGCTTGGCCGCAGAGTCATTAGACACCCCACCTGACTCCAGGAAGGCAGCATGTACACATTTTAAATAGGCATACAGGATAAAACAAATAACGGTTCGTGAATCTGTTTTAGGTGAAACAGGTGAAAAGGGAGAGAGAGGACCCCCCGGCCGAGGACCCAAAGGCTTACCAGGACCAATAGGACTTCCAGGTAAAAATTAAATCTTATTCCTAGGGCCTCTGATGTGTGCTCACACATATTTAACAGCCACCTGGAAATACAAGTGCTTCCTAGGAAGGGAATGTGTTGTGAATAGAAAGCTCCCAGTTTTCTGCTTTTGAAGGCACCGTCTCCCCAGCTCCCAGGTTGTTTAACCTTTCTCTTTTGCAGCATCTTAGCCTATATGCTGGAGGCGCCATATGCCTCTTAAGAATTCCAGCTCAGTTCCCAGATTATAGCTAGCAGTCTCATGCTTTTATCCAAATGTTCTTTTGTCCCAGAGGTTTTTATTTTGCATCTACATCTGTGCGGGCAACTGTGGATTTGCTTATTCATGACAGCAAGCTTGTAACGCAAGAAGCCAAGACAGAAAATTATTAGAATCATGTTCGAAAGAAGCAGAACTGCCATCCTTTGCACGGAATGGCAAAATTACATGAGGGCAGGATCAAGTGCACTGTGAGTGAATTAAAAATGGCAAATAGATTTCCCACTTAACACCAGAATGTGTGATATGTGTGAGGATTTGCAAATCCCTTAAATTTCATTTTGTCTGCCCAGCGCTTTAAAATATAGCCATGCTGTATCTTGCTGTGAGGAGAGGAAATGCTGTGGAAGAAAAATCTTCCTTATAAATGCAGCACAAGTGCCCTCTAGTGGATATTATGGTACAAGTGACTTGCCATATAAGAGCTAGTCTGACAGTAACCTCAAAAGACTGCATTACTGTGAAGTTCTTCAAATATTGCAATGGGTCTACTCTACATGGAGCTCATGTTGGTTTGGTTCAATGGAATGATGATCTGATTTTTTGGTGTTCCCGATGACATGACTGCCTTCATTTATGCTGATGAGAGACGAGGGGAAACGTGAACATCAGACTGAGTCCTTTCCTTTGGAAGAGGAGCCTTGCCCTCCGAAGCTGTTCCGCTGGCTGCTCTGAAGGGTGGTGAGCTCACCGGCTGAACTAACATGACCCATGTCCTGTGTCTGCCTCTGCAGGGGAGCCGGGCAAGCCCAGCTATGGCACCAACGGGAGAGATGGGATGCAAGGCCCACCTGGAGCAGGTGGCCTACCTGGTGTCCCAGGCCCCCCTGGTCCTCCGGGCCCTCCTGGCTATTGTGAGCCATCAGCCTGCACCGTGCAAGCTGGACTGCGAGCTGCCAATGTGAAAGGGCCGTGAGAAGTGCAAGCGTTCGTGACGTGAGCGGGTGGAAAAAACGTACTTCTTATCTGTACATCTGACAACGGAGCGAAAACAGCAGAGGAAAGCATACTGTAAAAACACAGAGAATCCTATCACAGGCTTGACAGACTTAAAATGCACTGGTTGTCCCCATTCTTCAACTTGTACAAGCAGAACAAGGCAACCACACTTCTAAAAATGGTGCTTACCAAGTGATACCAGATGGCCTTTCTTTCTTACCGTGGCAAAAGGCAGCTGTCTGATTTTTAGAAAGACTTCTTCCCAGCTACTTCTCTTAACCCTTCCCCCCATTCAGATGGTGCTGCACTGCGGCGTCAGAGACCATCAAGTCCTTTGGTTGTATTGTCCAGTTCATTTATAAAATGTACCCAGGTTTGTCTGTCACTGTGATTGCAAAAGTATAGGCCTAGATGCCACATAAAAAAACCTGCCTGATCACCAGCCACAGATCCCATAAGCCACACATAGGGGTTTGATTTTCTACTCTAATAGGTCCCGAATTCTGCTTAATGTGACACCAGTCACCAGCTCTACCATGTGTTCATCTGTCTGAGAAGAAATTAAGGCCAAAAAGCCACTGGTAGGGGAACAGCTAAGACTATTAGCTGAATTTATTTATTTTAAAAGATCTTAACTCATATCTCTGGTTGTATAAAAGGTGAAATAAATATCATTTTTTAACCCTTTGCATTCTTTTGTATGACTGGTAAATAAAAATAAAACAAGCAGCTTTGCTGAATTACCTTCTTCTAACTATCCCATTATATTTTTGCATTTCATTTTCCGAGGGAACAGAATTGCATTGTATGAAGTAATTTGCTGTGTAAATTCATATATATATTCTTTGGTCTGACATTTTGCAAGAGAAGAATAAAAGTGCCCTTTTGTAAATGGCCATCACTCTGCCCTCCGCCTCCCCCACCCCCCGGTTGCTGCTATATAGCACCTACAAATTCTGGATGTTGTACGCTTTGCATTTCCACATGAACCTTCCAAGTTACTTTGACATAACTGCTTTCCAGCAGACCTCTGGGCATTTTCTCAAACTGATATTAAACTCTGAGAGAAGCTTTTTGTACAAGACAATATACTTGATTTTTAAAGTCGATTATAAAAATGGACATATACAAAAGATCATAAGAGACACCTTCCTTCACTTGATTATTATTCCTTTCTACAGCTTTATGGCGTTTGTGTTGCAAGCCGTGGTTTTCAAGCCATGAAGTTGGAAGATGTCCAGCATTCCATGTTATTCACCCTTTAAGTCTGAGCTGCGGTCTAAAATTCTTAGTTGTCAGCCCATTTACATTTGAATTCTTTCCTTAAAAAGAAAAGCTAATTGCCTGATGTAGCTGATGGAGGTCCTTAAGTGCTCCATAGGGTTTCTCTTTATGCTTTGGTAGACTCAAGGATTTCTGCAAAAATTATTTCCACCTCAGGAGTCAGTGCCCCCTGGTCATGAATTAATCTAACAAATCCATTAGAATATCTGGTTACTACCCCAAGTATTAAATTTTTCATTTCAGTTTTTCATCTTGGAATTGAATCTTTAGGAGTTGTAATTCAAAAATGTATTTTTATCCTCTGGAAAGTTGCAATAGCCATTGGCCAAAAGCAATAAAATCTTTTTTATCAGATTCCATGCGGTTGTACTTTGCTGAGAAAGAAAACTTATTTTGGGGTAGCAACTTTAAAGTAGTTGCCACCGGCACTTCCAATCTTTTTTTTTCTCAATTTTTCTTAGCAACTCATCTTAGGAAATATATTGGAAATGGCTCAGCTGTCTCTGGGCTGTGCCTCTTCACTACTCCGTGGATGTTGTCTTCAGAAGGAACTTCTGGTCTAATGTCATAGCATTCATAGTTTACTGTACATTTCTGTCCCACCCTGCTTCCAAAGAACCCACTTCCGTGGAGGTGAAGTAGATAAGTGACTGACATAAGTATGCCTTGTGGCTGGACAGAGATTTGAATCGTAGCCTCGCCAGGCTACACCCTCACCTGCTATGTCAGGGTAGCAGCATTCTCCTTGAGGAGATCAGAAAACTTTTTTCCATTTTAGATTACCTACTTCAGCATGTCACGTGATGTGCCAGCTCGTCCTGCTTTTAGCCATTATTAGTGCAACTAACACAGCTTCATGGATTGTGTGCAGTGCTCACTTGCAGGAGGCCAGACCAGTAGTTGTGTGTGCATTGTGCAAAACTGCTGCAGCACCTCCTTTTCCAGTCTGATGCCCTCCAGATGCTTGGATTTAATTCCCATCAGTCCCTGCCATATGATTAAGTCTGGAATTCTAGGAGCTGCATCCTTAAAATACCTGAAGGACCCAGGCTGGGGAAGCATTACATGTAGACGGACCTACCAAGTCTAAGGCTACTAAAAATGGGCTTTGGTAGCAAATCGTGAGGATGTTATGTGCAAGCAAGCATGGCAGAGTGCATCTTGAAAAGGCATGTCTAATTCACTTTCTCTACTTTCACTGTATCTACAAACAATACCTTAATGACTTCAGAAACCATTTTTCCCTGCTGGGAATTCAACTATTTGGAAATATGTCCCAATCTTTTCATATCATGAAAAGTTTGTTTCAGCTTATCTAACTAATCACAGGCAAAGGTAGTTTAAGTAGTTATATGTATGCATTTCTGGTAAGCAGGGCACTTCTGATCTTCAGAAGTTGCTACCTACCTTATATTTCAGGGACCATAAATAAGACCTTAAATTTAACACTAGTAGTCCATGGGGCAAAACGCTCCGATGACCCTCCCAGGCATGCCTGCTTGCAAGTGCCATTGAAACCCACTCACTTTATTTTCATAACATTGTTGGGCTTTAAGAACAAGTTACATGTAAGGGAAGCAACTGAAGAGTCATTCTTCTGTTAATTAACTTTTATTTCAACCATGGCAATAGCATATAAACCAACAAAATAATCTATCAGGAGAATTAAACTGTTAAAAGAAATGTACAAGGAGAAAAATGCAAATTCATTAAACCTGCCTGAAGCAGAATTTGCTCAAATTCTGAAAAATCCACAAATTTATCATGTGGCTTTAAAGAAAAACATAACCACATGTACATATGCAATAAACATACTGCATATTGAACTCAATTCCAAATTAATTTAAGACCAACAAAACCAAGTAGATAATAATCTGCTTATCGTGCAACTAACTGAATGTCTCATTTGTGGGCAAGAAGGAGATGGAACCTTTTTAACAGATTTGTGAATAGAAATTTTTTTTCAGAAATGAAAGGCAACAATACCATTTGCTATCATCAACTTTAGTAAATAAACAAGAAGACAAGATATTTACAAAGAAAAAAGGATCAGTAAATAACTTAAATGCATTCTTTTTTTTATAAAAGAAATCAAACAACAAACCAAGCTCACAATCCAACACAGAAGTGTGCTAAACAACACAATCCTGTACCCACTTTCCTGAGAGTAAGTCCCATTGAACTCAGTGGCACTTAACTTCTATGTAGCTGCATCCAAGATTGTGCTCTAAGCTCATTAGAATCAATAAACTCAGCACACACTGACTCATTGGACTGTAGCAGTCATGTTGGTTCTTGTAAATTGTGTACACCTATTTGGTCTATTTATATAACCTCTTTCCTTGCAACATATTTTTCATTCAAAGTCTTTTTCAACTAATCAGAAAGACTGCAACCATAATGACCTGAAGTTCTGTTAATGGTTATCAGATGTGTTAAAAACTATACCTGCCCATCCAGAAAACATATTTGCATAGAATAATAAAATGCAAAGAAAGATTTAAGACAAAGAAAAAAAGTGACTACACTCAGGCTTAAATTAACCCTGAAACCAAGTATACTTTTTGTACAAAAATATTGATATTGAAATATTAATATCAAAGATAAATAGCTACAGCTTCCACATCATTTACAAAGGTTTTTTGTTCTTTTGGCAATAATGAAATAAACTTAGTGCTCCCATAAAGACCTGTGGCACAACATGAGCAAGAAGGACTCCGAAGAATTCCTACAGGATCCCCTCCCGTTTGCACAAAGCTGCTTTCACGGCGTGGGGCTTGCTAGCGCCCTGTGGCTCTGCCTGCAAGCTACACTATTTACAAGCGCCGGCATATACATTGCAACTATGTCACAGTTCTCCCAGAAGAACGGAACAAGACCAGGAGCATGACCCAAGCAAACTTAAGTACTGTTGAGTCCCATTAATTCCTAATGGGAGTCCTAAGCATGTGCTTAAATATCCCCTGCAGAAAAGAATAAGACTTTAAATATATAAAACTTCCACTGAATTGTTCCCTATGTTTACAAAATATAAAATAAACTGCGCATTTTAAGACGCGAAGGAAGGATAAACAGAAGTAAAGGACAAAAGTGGAAACTTGGTACAAGACTGACTGATTTCCAGACAGTGCAGTTTCCTGCCTTATATGCATTCGTCAGATTCAACACCTATTAAACATGTGCACAAGCAAAAGTGAGCTTCACGCCACCAAGTGGACTTAAGGAGGTACAGCGCAGACCCTTAAGTTTTGCAAGGTGTCACACTGACTAAGCTCCAGCTACAGTAGCTATTGTTTTTCTGAGACAAACCTAAATAATCCAAAGCGCAGCATTCATTCAAGAAAATTCTGAAACCAGCCTAGTAAATCGGTTAAGAGGGAGGCTTAAATTCTCTGGTTCAAGGAACAGAAGAACCAGATCTCAGTGTATTGAACATGGTAACTTCTCTAACATTTTCTAGCATCAACATTTTCTAGGAAAAGGGCTGCATAACTGCAAAAATTGTACACGATCATGTACTGACCAAATGTTACCCAGCCCGGGCCATGGCCTACATTAAAGATCAGGGTAAAACATTTCACCCGTATTCATCAAGGTACTTCGAGTAAACGCAGAACATGAAGGATTGAATCCAGTAGTGGCACCAGATTTTGCCTCCTACTTGCAGCCTCCCCCAGTTGGTTTGGGAAGGTCGGGGGACCCTTCAGAGCATGTCGAGGTTGCGTAGGTTGCACGGGGGGAGCTGCAGTGGGAGGTGAGGATGGGGCAACTTCACCGAGCATGCACACTTCTGCAACAGCTGGACCCAGCCCTAAGGGACTTAAGCAACAACTGCTCCTTGTAATCCATTTTCACCAGTGACCCATTTTCTGTGTGAACAAGAGGACAATATTGGATTGTTTCTGATGCCTCTTTTCTCTTCCACTGATTAATGTGAGATGGGAGCTCTCAGAGTTTGCACACAGTGGCTAAGGAAAAGAACATGTGATCCTGAAGCAGAGAGAAAAAGCTGCATGCATAACTGGATGGCACATAATACATGCCAGGGAGCGTGGGGGAAAGCCATGCACTGAAGGAATGCCTGCAGCCATATTGCCAAGGCCGCACTCTCCTGGGAGCAAATGCTGAGCCGCTGGGAGAGAAAGGTGTTCCTCACTCTTACTGCCAATGACTGTGCTAGTCCATGGGGGGGGGGGGACCACACAGGTGTCTCTCAACCACAAGAACCTCTTTCATGAGCAAAGGGAAGACTGGCAAGCAGAACCGTCTCACTGTGCATGCTTCCCATTTGCAGAATTAGATTGGCTTTGGATGTTCCACAACACAGCTGTTATCGTGCGGCCTCCCTGCCTCATCTTAGCAGGGAGCAGAGATGTGCAGCTTGCATGCCCCAGGCTTCCCCACCACTTCTCTCATCCTTTCTTCTCCCACCCTCCAAAAAAAAAAAAAAAAAAAAAAAAAAAAAGTCCACGAAGGTGGAAATGCTGCAAACAGCTTCCCAATAGATCAATCTACACAATCTACACAAGGCATTTTTACGGCTATTGTAATGCCTGATCCACTGTGTGCCATATGGCCCCTGCCCAACCCATCCTCATGGTATTTCTGCCATTATCTCCCAGATTTCTTCAGGCCGGTGATGTCAGAGCAAGCACTCGACAGACATCCCAGTGTGATAAGCGTGCGGCAGTGTTCTGGGGCCAGAGTGGCTTCAGGGGGCTGATGGGGGAAGAGGAATGATTGGAACTTTGACAGCGACATGGAGATCTCTCACTTGCTTTCCTCCCTCCTCTCCTCTCTGCCTGCAGAAACCAAGTCTGTGGTGTCTTTTCGGGCCTTCCTGCTGTCTCCTTTGTCCTCTCACTAGGGAAAAGCTGATGAAAATCAGATGGTCTTCAGTGCCCTAACTCACAACTAAACCACATAGACTACAGTGGAGCCAATTCTCTGTATGAATTCCTAATTCATAACTATGAAAGCCCATGGAGGAGGAGACAGCGGCGGCTGCAGTTGCTTCCTTTTGGGTGGAAAGAATGGAGGTGCTGCTGGTCTTACTGGCTTCACCCCACGCCATTCAGGGGGACAGGAGCAAACAGCAGTGTCCATTCTCCTCCGGTTTTTTGGTGGGGCAAGGGGGAAGAGCAAGGAAGCTGTCCTGAAAAGACTCTCTCCAGCCTTTTCCCCATCATACCACAGCTAACAAACAGAAAAACAAAGTAAATTTAAAGGGCCATTTCCCTTCTTACTCTGATTCCTCCCACAGCTGCATTTGTGTGGGCCACAGGCTCACCTTTTCAGCTACTCTGGATTCATCACCCGGTCCCACAGCTGTGATAAAGGCATTTTGCATTAATACCACGACTGGGTTCCCTCCCAAGCAGGAGGGGCCCCAGTTCTGACCTCCACCGTGTCTTCTGAGCAGAAGCGCTAGCAGCCATCTGCTGCAAGCATTCTTGTGTCTCAGTCTATTTTGGCTGCTGACTGTACATCCATTCTAGCTTAACAATTACAGATGACAGAGTTCTCATATCATATTCTTGATCTCTATCAGCTTGCTGACATTCATGAATAAAGATGATAGAAAAGGAAAATAATCAGAATAGGAACAGAAGCACCAAGGTGACTTAAAATGGCACGCAGAGGTAACAGTCTGGTTACTGCTGGTTGCACACCAGAGATGAAAAGGACAGAGCTGAGTGCATGAAGTCATGATGCAGCCTCTGCTAAAACCACAAAAACCGCACACCTGCAGAGGAATTCCTGATTTATTGCAGGTAGAACTATGACTATATGCTCCACATCTAAAAAATTGTGAAGACACTTGAAGAAAATGCCCTATTTTAAGCTCACACGCACATCACTCTCTCTTTCCACCCTCCTTTTCTTTAAGGAAAGCATTAAGGGTGAGGACAGGAACCTGAGTGGGCCTCCCCTTCCACAGGAGTGCTGTACAAACTCTCATCCATCACAGCTGGGGAACCAGGTGATCAATTCATGTCTTATACAGGGCTCACCATAGATGGCTCACTCTCACCTTCCCTCCAGTCCCTCAGGGATCTCGCCCTCCCAGCCTTGGTCAAGCACCGTTCTCATTTCCCTCGCCTTTTGTGCACTTTATTAGCTTTTTTTCCCTTAGGGCTTGCAAAAACCTGCCTGACAGCCACTTTTTATGATCCTCATTGTGACAGACAGTGGCAGCCCCTCTAAATTGTCCAAGCAGCACCTTTGGAGGACTGTCTGAGCTAGCAAACTTTTTTTAATTTTCTCCCCGATTTTCATAAATATTTGTGAAAATTATTTTAAAAAACCCCCCACTGAGCACAGTTAGGTGAGTGGGAAATTGTGAGCCCAGGCTGGGCAATGTTGGAGCTGAGGGTACTTGCTGCTTAGCTTGCAGCCGCCAAACCAGGCTTTTTTGGATTGGCTGGCAAGTGTCACCAGTCCAAAGGTGAATGATCATGTTCCCTTCACAGCAAGGTCCTCTCCCCAGGCTTTTGGTTTGTTTTGCCCTGATAGGCAATGCATGTTTTGCACTCTTCCCTGAGACTCTAGTTACAAACGCACTCCCTTTTTCTCCTGATTTTCCACTCGCACAACTTAGCACAGTTGTGCATTTGAGCACAGTTTTGCAACTGCAGCTATTTCTTTTAAATGGTGGGGATGAAAGAAAGTATTTGCTAGCCACAGGTAGCCCCTCCAAGGTGCTGTTCAGGCACTTTAAAGGGGCTGTCAAACTGGGGATTGCTAGAGGTGGCTGTCGAACTGGAGATCGTGATCTTGTGAGGAAACACATAAAGCACACAAGCACTGAAAAAGGCTCTCATTCATGGCAAGGAGGGCTTCAAGGCAGTTGTTGACCCTGGCAGAAAACTGCGAGGGGTTTGGCTGCTTTTGTCAGGCACCTTGCTGGCCACCTTGCTGGTGGAACTGGTTGCCCAGGTTCAGACAGTATGACAACCCATCATGCGTCAAATAATCCCTGAAAAACCCAATGATCTTCAGGGAGGCTTTTTGTAGAGGGGGGGAGAGGCCACTGTGTGTAAACTAGACCTAGTCTGAATGATGTGGGAACCCACCTGACTTAGTGCCCATGGTGGGTTTTGGTGTTGCATGGACCAAGTCAGTGTCTTCAGCTAGCTCTTGGACAATAGTTCAGAGAACAGCACAACTGCATTTCCTTTAGTGCTTCCCTGGATCCAACCCAGAAAAATAACTCAAATGGATTGTTACCATCCATTAACACTTTCAAAAGAAATGTAAGCAAGCAAAAGTATACGCAATGTGAATTACAAATATTTCCCTCAAATACGCAAGTTTGTACTTTCTGACAGATTCAAGTAAATTAAATTAACCTCTATATAATAACACCAGGTACTTCATCAAAGTTTTAGCTCAACTAGCTAAAGTCCAAAATATACACACAACACCAAATAAAATATCACCTTAGCTGCTCTGTGTGGCTTTCCACACTGGGACATCTCTACAGAATCTAAAACACAGCACTTGTTGTTATCCTTATAAAAATCTAAAATGAATTCTGCAGTAAAAAATATTGAGAACATTTTCAGTCAAGTTTGGAATCACTGGAGAAGTTCAAATAAGACAAATCCAACAACTTAAATATAGAAAAAGAAAAAAGCTGACCCTGCCGGGCATTCTATTTGCCCAGCAGTGCATCAAACTGTAATGAGAACAAATCAGGTCAGTGTCAGGAGTAGGATAGCTCTAGTTACTCCATCAAAACAGTGCACTAGGACAGCCAAATACTTTCAAAACAGAGGCTTATTGAAGCTCCATCCAGAGCAAATTTCATTTCCAGGGAGTTAAACTCTTGCAAGGATGCCTCTTGCCTTACAGCACAATCAGTGGCATGTGTACTCAAAATCCAGTCCAGCTGAGTTCAATTGGACTGACTCCCACATAAGTGCAACCTTAATTTTCATCTCTCTCTTTTTCTATTAAGGGTTAGAAAACGTATGTGTGAAACCGCAGAGTGGATCTATCCTCCCACGCCAATCATTTCTGTTCTTTGAGGCCTATGTGCAGAGACTTCTGGCTCGGAGCAGAAATGGACTGCATGGGAAACCTTAAGCAAGCTACCTGGAGCCACATGTGGGAGCTACCTGAGTCTCCCACTGGGTGCAATTGATGGGTCCATTGCCAGGTGCGTCTATCTGGCTACTGCCAGGGCAATAAAGAGCAAAAGGCCCTTAAGTGATGCCCAGCTGTGCTCTTAGCAGCCTTTCTCATCCTGGTTTCCTCCAGGTGCATTGGACGGCAACTCCTGTCATTTTAGAAGTGGGGCAGCGTGACAGAGACCAATGGATCATGCCTCAAGTTTCTACACATACACTTTTCTTTTGTGAAGTCAAGACTCTGGTGACAGCCCTTTCACAACAGCGGATTAGGATCACAATCAAATAGCCATGCACATTTGCACTTTTTCCATAGTCTTGCTATGGAGTGGAAGTGAATGCTGGGATCTCTCTCTCTCTCTCTCTCTCTCTCTCTCTCTCTCTCT